>NC_084593.1:3832648-3917235 GCF_033807715.1 Cololabis saira
GGGAGCAGAGAAATGCACAGGTGGAATGTCTTCAGCTGTCACATGCAGTACTCCAGTTGTAAAAAAGAATCAGAGTTGTAAAAAACAGTCTACACATTATGAAATCATTTCAGAATAATATTCCACTTTATAAAATTACAAAGACTAAATATCTCACCATCTGCATCACGTAACAGCGGCAAAAGATTCCGACTACTAACCATTACAGTTCATGTATAACACACTTCTTTTAATGTAAATAATGTATTCTTCACAAGTACCCTTTTGTTTGTACTGTAACATTCAAATTAAGAGACAATTAGACACAATTAGAGACATCCATTGGCAGAATTACAGTGATAAACCGGTGTGACTCATCCACCAATATGACAGGAAAGGTAACGTTTTTCCAGACACGTGCACTACATCAAATCTTGTATAAGAAACTTGGAAACATAGGTTTAAATAAGCAGCCATGTAGCACCCTATAATGTAATAATTTCCTATAATGTAATAATTTCCTATAATGTAATAATTTCCTATAATGTAATAATGTCTAATAATTTCCTATAATGTAATAATTTCCTAAAATGTAATAAAATTTGCACTTAACTCAATCGAAAATGTAATAAAATCCAATAATGTAATAACTTCACCAATAATGTAATAAAATATCCTGACTGATATTGTAATAACATTTTTACAGATAATGTAATACCTTATTACATTATTGGGAATTTATGACATTTTCAGGTGGGTCTTTTTTTTTTCTTTTCTCCAAAACTGATAATGTAATACTTGACAAATAATGTAATATATTTGTTCATTTTCAGTCCAGAGTTCTACATTTTGTGTTTTAAGTATCTAAGAATGTTTTATACGCTGGATTTGAAACACCAGAATGACTATTGGGTTAAATTACAGACTTTGAGTAACATGTAATAAATTCCCAATAATGTAATAAGGTATTACATTATTGGTAAAAATGTTATTACAATATCAGTCAGGATATTTTATTACATTATTGGGGAAGTTATTACATTATTGGGTTTTATTACATTTTCGATTGAGTTAAGTGCAAATTTCATTACATTTTCAGGGAATTATAACCTTATAGGAAATTATTACATTATAGGCTGCTACAAACCACACAATAACTTATCTTTTTCCTTGATGCCCTGCTGTTGTGAAGAAAGAGTGCAATACACAATACATGATACACACACTCCCTTGACATCTTGTTAATTGAGCTGAGGCCCCTTTAGTGACACTAAAACAGAGATCTAAGATGCAGAAATGTCTTCAGTTTCCACCGTAGGAGGGATGGTGACGCCACCGGCGCGCCACCGTTGACTTAAATCCATGATATGTCCTGAAATTTGACTCATAAAGTCACCAAAAACATCCCTGATGCACTGAGAGAGTTTCCCCGAGAGGCTGCTGGTCTGTGCTCAGTACACACATTTCCCCAGAGGAGGAATTGTTTGATCTGGAGGTTTTAGTGTTAAAGCCAAAACCTTTGTTTGTTGTTAGTAAAAAAGCAAGGACGTCTTTCTCTAAATAACATTTATGTGACATAAATAATCATATGAAATACGTTTAACATTAGGGACAGAGGTTACAACCGTCAGCTAATGAATACCTGCTGTTGTGTTGACCCTTCGCCTGCTGTCGGCAAAAACAACTTTATTTCTGATTTGTGATGAGGTAGCGATGATACATACTAAAAAATACTTCTTCACTTCCAAAAGAATCAACCAGTGTTTCTTAGAGTCAGTTGTGAATATTTAATATCGTGCAAACACAGGAAACACAGGTCAATGTAAAACGTACACATGTAGGAGCGAACAGGAGTAAAGTCAAATATTTCAAAAACAAACTAATAACTTGCAAATGACTGCACTGTGGTCAAACCTTCGACACTCAGGGATGTACAGATCAGTTATCAGGGAAACATAAAACTGTGAAATGAGTTTGTTCCTCTCTAGACACCATTTGAGCAACACAGATCCTTTCAACAAGCACAGAGCAGGTTATTGGATGAAGTGTTGAGCTATCGGATGAATCAAGCATTGGTCAAGAAAAAGCACCGAGACAGCACTAAAGCTGGACATATAAGGCCTATATGGTCAGACTGCCGGTTCAGATCAGATTTTTGCCATACCCAGATTATATTTGGATGAACAGTCCGTCAGGAAGATTGTATTCTCACCAAATATAATGAGTCAATTCAATTCAATTCAATTTTATTTATATAGCGTCTAATACAACAGATGTCTGTAGACGCTTTCCAGAGATCCAGAACATGAACATGAACATAAACATAAACCCCGAGCAGTTATTACATAAACAATGGCAGGTAAAAACTCCCCTAGTGGGAGAAAAACCTTAAGCCAAAAAGTGGCAAGAAAAACTCCCCTTTAGGAGGAAGAAACCTGGACCTGGAGCTGGACTATAAGGGGGGACCCTCCTGCCGAGGGCCAGACTCGGGGGTCGGGGACGTCAACAGCACAGCAGGCAGGTGGAAGCAGCAACGGGATGACCAGGGGTGGGGACCGCAGGCCAGAACGCAGCTCCCGAAGCTCCGGCCTGCAAACATGCACAAAAGAGAAAGAAGGGGGGCCAGCACAAGAAACTACAGGAGCGATGGACAAAAACGATAGCTATGAGATATTTATAATAAATAAAAATGGTAATGGAGAAGAGAGGAAGGGAAGAGGAGAGGAGAAGAAGGGTGAGAGGCACCGCCCAGTGAGGCTGTAAGAGACTGAAAGCATCTGTAGAGAACGACCTGAGAAGCAAGAAGATTGTCTGGACTATATATCCTAACATTTAAAGAAAAGAAATTAATGGAAAAAATAGATCCTTTATACAAAAGCAGGAAACAAAGTCAACAGGAAATGAAGACATGAATCACATAAAGATGAAAGTCTGCAAGGTGATGTTGCTTTTTATGCTCCAAAGACGCGAAGGGACTCGTGTTTTATCGCTGTGCATTCACAGATATTGAGTCTGCATTATTAAATAGCTAGCTAACCATTAAGTTCTACAATCAAACTGGGAAACTATGATAAATCAAAGAGAAAGAGTAAAGTAATAGTTCAGCTGAGGCGTTAAATGACACCCAGAGGCCTGGCTGAGCTTATAAGCATCCCTGTTTTCAAAAAATAATTAGATTTTTAGTGAAACAATCCAAGACAATGATATCACATCTGTTTGTTTTTTTTGTTGTTTTTTTTTCACATTTCAGAAGAAATAAGCCTGGGGAGTTTTCTCTTTCATTGAATAACACATGAAAAGGTGGATCAAAAATGCATTTTGTCATAACGCCCGAGGCTGCGAGCAGGTTTATAGTCAAGATGAGCAAATGGGCATCAGTCCTGCTGAGCAAGTATCAGTTTAATGCTATGGGGGAGAAAGAACCTGACAACATTCAACTTATTATTGCTTCAGGAGCATTATTTTGATATTTTCACATTTGGGTACAGCGTAAACCGAAGCCAACGAAACGACTGCAGCGACTCCAGCGGGTAATATAATATCTGTGTCAGGGTTCTGCTGTTCAACTCCATCACCTGTGGAATTTCAGCACTCACTGCGGCAGGGGTGGAAAGTAACAGATTACATTTACTCACATTACTGTAATTGAGTAATTTGTAATTTTCTAAGTAGTTTTTAAAATATGTAATTTTCACTTTTACTCGAGTACATTTTGACCCAAGTATTTTACTTCGCTACATTTGAACCCCCTCACGTTACTGAGTACAAAATTTATGGTTAAAATCATGTGGGCATTTTATTGTGGTTTATTGTGAATAGCAGGATCCTGCGGACATTGGGCACTTTATTTTGTGTTTGAATACTTTGATTCT
Organism: Cololabis saira; assembly: GCF_033807715.1. NCBI lineage: Eukaryota > Metazoa > Chordata > Actinopteri > Beloniformes > Belonidae > Cololabis > Cololabis saira. The sequence goes on from NC_084593.1 coordinate 3,836,500, forward strand.
GGTTTTAGTGTTGTTGGTTGGACAATATGACTGAAAATAGTTTGCACTTTACAGTACAGGTGACTGTCCTTTTTGTCCTGTTCTGCGGAAGTAAGAGGATCATGTTACTGAGCTCAGCTGAGCTTTTACAAGTGTTGATGTGTACTTTAATTAAAACAACTGCTGGATTTGATTCGTGACTCATCCTTTTTTTGCATTAAATAACTGAAAGTAACTTTTACTCAAATTACATTTTAAATGAAGTACTTTTGTACTTTTACTCGAGTAAATTTTTAGATGAGTACTTTTACTTTTACTTTGAGTAGGATTTAAGCAAAGTAAAGATACTTTTACTCAATTACAATTTTTCAGTACTTTTTCCACCTCTGCACTGCGGTTAAACGCTGATACAAGAAAAAGAAGTCCCTTTTCTCTTTTCATAATTCAGCAGTGAGTTGGTGCATAACTAGTTATTTCACTGGGATCAAATGATTTATGCTCAGCATTCTGAGAACGAGGTCATAATGGTCTTATTATTGATGGGAGGAATATATCCATACACTGCACTGAGCAGAACGTCATGTCCAGCAGTAAAATAGCAGGGCAGTTTATTTGGTTATTCAAACGGAATATACATAAATGTTACTTTGCACTTTTACATTGTCAAATCTTTGGGGGTTGGTAGATATTCAGATTAGCCTTTAACAGTTCGGAGCTTCAATAGAAGGAAGTCCCAGGCAATTTAAACCTGTTTGGAAGATTTATTTCAGCAAAAATGTCACACCTTCCCTAAATTCCTGTAAGATACATATTTTTGTCCTTTTTTTTTCTTCAGCTGTAATTGCAGAGCACTAAATGAATAATTATCATCCCAGTCAGTTTCCAGGGCAATCTGCTCTCACAACAACCTTATTGTGAGTTTATTCACCTTTATATTTTGTCTCGTAATTCATAAACCAAAACAACTCTGGACTGATTCATGTGGGACTCGTCCTTCTCAGGGTTCTTAGTCACCAAGTTAAAGGAAAAAAGAGCAAAAGAGATGACAATGGTGACCCTTCCCAGAAGCTCAGGAGTACTAGAGTACCCAGTACTGGAGTTGAGGGAGGATGAGGGGGGACGGCATCCCCCCTGAAATAAAAACGGTCCAAATCATCCCCCTGTAAAACTGCCATCCCTCCTTTCCATCCCTTATGTCATTTCATCAATGAATGTGGTTTTACTGCTATTTCAACATTTAGAGTCATCACCAGAAAAATAACACCAGAAAAATAACTTATTTGACAATTTTCACCTGTTTCAAGTAAATTTTCACTTGAAATAAGTAGAAAAATCTGCCAGTGAAGATTTATCTTCTTATTACAAGCAAAAAAATCTTGTTCCACTGGCAGATTTTTCTACTTATTTCAAGTGAAAATCTACTTGAAACAGGTGAAAATTGTTGTTTTTTCCAGTGATGAGTCTTGTTTTAAGTGTAATGAGATTTTTTTTTACTAAAATGAGACATTTTAACTAGAAATAAGACAAATATTCTTGTTAAGATTGTGAGTTTTTGCAGTGATCCATGTTACTTATCCTGTGAAGGACAGAGTCATATTGATAAGTTCAGAAAAGTGTTTTTTATTGTTGTGTTTTGATGTATTTGATGTAATTCCAGTGGATATTTAAAGCTTACAGAAGGCTGCATTTAACTGCTGCTATGTCATTCCTGCAGTATTTCTGCAGGTGTTTTGGTCACTGCTATTATTTGTAATATATTATATTATTTGTAATCAGCACAAATTATCTGTCCCCATATGATAAAATCCACCATCCCCCCTGATTGTTTTTTACAACTGGTTGCCCCCCTAAAAAACCCAATTGGACATTCTTCAAAAATGATCCTCCATCCTCTCCTGCGATAGCACTTGTCTTGTGTAAAGCACAGGTGTAAATGCAATAGCAAGAATACTAGCAATATGCCACGAACATGTGACCCTTGTGTGGCAGCTGAACCTGAAACGTTGGCCCGCCTGTTCCGTGGCCTGCTGGGAATCCACTCCACTCCTGACCGACCACTCCGGTCCTGACGCCAGTGAATAATTCACACTATAAAAGTGGCTAGCAGTTGCCCTTCCAGTCACGGTATTCCCGTGGGAGCTGCCGGTCTGGGTTGCACTGTGGATCAGGAATTTCATTACACGGTTATCTCTTCTACACTGCAAAAACTCCACCTCTTAACAAAAATATTTGTCTTATTTCTGGTTAAATTGTCTCATTTTTAGTCAAAACACTTAAAACAAGACTCATCACTGGATAAAACAACAATTTTCACCTGTTTCAAGTAGATTTTCACTTGAAATAAGTAGAAAAATCTGCCAGTGGAAGAAGATTTTTTTGCTTGTAATGAGAAGATAAATCTTGTCCCACTGGCAGATTTTTCTACTTATTTCAAGTGAAAATGTACTTGAAACAGGTGAAAATTGTCAAATAACAAGTTATTTTTCTGGTAATGACTCTTGTTTTAAGTGTAATGAGATTTATTTGACAAAAAATTAGACATTTTAACTAGAAATAAGACAAATATTCCTGGTAAAATTTTGAGTTTTTGCAGTGTATTAACAATAATCCTTTGTTTTTTTTTTTTTAAGAAAAATAAAATAATGTTGTGAGCTGAGATAGGTCCAAAAAAATACTTATTAGTGCAACAGTCTGAATGTAAAAATGCAAAACACTCCAACCCAGTCAGCAGATCAATTTCCATGTTCCACAGAAATCAGCCATATTTGGTACCTGGGGATAGACGTGGCGTCTCTGCAGACAGATTTGGTGGCAGAGCATGAATTTTTGATTCTGCCTTTCCACTGGCATTTTTGTTAAAAAGGTCAATTGCACTCTCGTGGGAAATCAGTCATGGGTAGTCCATCCCCGCCCAAAGTCTGTGCACACAATTGCAGTTAAATTCTTCTACTGTCAAAGAGAAATGTAGTTTCCGCAATATAATTTTCTTTTCTCTGTCGCCACCATCTTTATCAGGGAATAAACTGTCACTTCTGCTCAACAGATTGTGTTGTTCAGAATCTTTTTGTGACTTTTTGCAATAACATCGATTTAGATTTATACTTGTAAGGCCCTGAGCCTTTGGGAGAATGGGCCAATTACTTTCCTTGTCCACCTTAAGATGCTTTCATTTCACCCAAAAACATGCTCAGACATGAGTACTTAGGAAAACAACTTCACTGTTATCCTTGAGTGTTACCCGTGGGGTGTAGCGTGGGGGGGATGTTTACTAGTCGTGTATTATCTCTATGTAATTGGCTCCATCTCTTGAAGTGAAAAAGAGTTTGATAAAACCTCATGCTCTTGTGGGAGTCTGTGAAAAGCTCCTTTTGTTAGAACGATGACTAAAGATTTTGGGCTTTGGATTCTTGCTTCCAACTTCCAGCATGTGTGCGTGTAGGATGAGGCGGCTTGAATGGTGGCAACAGTTTTTATTGTCAGTAATCTCTGCTCCATCCAGGTCAGCTTCATGGTGGAAACTGCTTTTGGTAAAGGTAAGGGTTTAGGGCAGGGGTAGGCAACCCTGGTCCTCGAGTGCCACTGTCCTGCATGTCTTAGGCCCCGTTTACACGGAGCAAAAACGGAGGCATTTTCATGCGTTTTGGCCGTTCGTTTACACGAAAACGAAGCTCAAAGTCTCCAAAAACCATCATTTCTGAAAACTCCCGCCAAAGTGGAGATTTTCAAAAACTCAGTTTTCACGTTTGCTTGTAAACGGAGGGAAACGGAGATTTAGGCTTCAGAACGTCACATTATGAGACAGAAACGTCACCAGCGTCATGAGTGACACCTGTGTTTACAATTTGTTTGGCCACCGTCAATATTTTCTTGTATTTTACCTGTTTTATAAAGTCACACTTAAAAGTAACTCCACTTCTCTGTCACTCCAAACGACAGACTCTCGTTCCGTCTTGGAAGTAACTGGCAGTCAAAGCTGATTTATGGTTCCGCATTACACCAACGCAGAGCGTTAGGCGTACTACGGCGTAGGCTACGCGGCGACGCGCACCGTACGTACAGTAGGCTACACCGTCGATTTAACGCGGAACCGTATTATTCAGGCTTCACACGTGTCATTTGTTGACGTTTTTATCCAGGATTCTGATTGGCTAGCATGACTTTACGCTTTTAGCTACACTGCCCCCTGCAGGTTTGGCTGCTCATAGCACCTTAACAGCGTATTCATGCGGGTTCGTGTAAACGAAGAGATTTTGAAAACGATCTCATGTAAACGAGGGTATTTTTCAAAACGTAGAGGGGGAAATATCCGTTTTTGTAAATACCCGGCTATGCGTAAACGGGGCCTTAGATGTTACCCTGCTTCAGCACACCATGATACAAGGAGCTGTGTCATCAACAGAACTATCCAGACCTTGATGACAAGCTAATGAGCACTGTTAATCAAAATCAGGTGTGTTGAAGCCGGGAAACATCTAAGACATGCAGGACAGTGGCACTCGAGGACCAGGGTTGCCTACTCCTGGTTTAGGGTATTAGGAGACTGGGCCTGACTCCTATTTATTCTAAGGTTTTTCTCTTCATGATAAATTTTGATGTACTTTGTGTTTTTACAGTATATTCATCCTCTCTACTTTGTATACTGTATTGATCAGGGGCCTCATCTATAAAGCTTGCTTGCGCAGAAAAAGCGCCTGAAAGTTGCGGAAGCCGCTATCTACGCAAAGCCTCGGATCTAAAAAGAAAACACTAACCGAAAAATCTGCTTATCTTTACGGCAACCCTGACCCTCCCGTAAGAATTTACTTAAGACACGGGGAACTGGTGACGCAGGCTGTGAGGTGGAGCCCCACGGAGCCCCTAAAGGGACTCAGATTTTTTTTCATATATATAATGAGTTTTACGCGCGCGTGAAACCTTTACGTGCGGGTGTATGGTGCCTAAATTAGGGTCCCGCGTTAAAACGACGCAGAGCCTACGGCGTAGGGTACGCGGCGACGCGCACCTATGCCGTAGGCTCTGCGTTGGTGTAACGCAGAACCATAAACCCGCCCTGAGCAGCTCCTAGGGGAGATGGGAGAGGAGGAGGGGCTGCGGGGCCGTTTTCGTATCGCTTTCATACAGTGTCTTGATAATTTGCAATTTAAGGCTGAGCCTACCGTTAGTAAGTAAGAGGAAAAAAAACATGATTTTGAAAAGACGGGGGGCCGGGTGTCCCCCTGTTGCGCCGAGGAACTCATGGCGTTTAGCGCAGCAATGGCGTGCTGCCACTCACTCGCTTTATTTTATTGTATACTATTTATATACTTATTCTAACTTTTACTGTGACCACCAAATAATGTGGTTTTCCTGTCCTCCACATCATCTACAACATCTAGGTCTCCGTGAAAGTCAGTGTCACGTGCTGGACACCCTCTCATTCATTCTGACGCCAAACAGGCTGCAGGAAGCCACTGCGCATGCTCAGTAGGCTCATCCATATGCATTTATGGGCGTGTACAGGGCGGGATATGAGGCGGATTCACCTGCGCAACCTTCCAGCTGGACTGTGTGAACATTGCGTGCAAATGTGCGTGCACGCGGTTTTATAGATCCGGATCTTTTTTTGCGCCCGCCATTTTCGGCTTTTGGGTGTACGTGCACTTTTAGTATGAATCCTACGCAGTCCATTTTAAATGAGGCCCTAGAACACTTAGATAGGATTTCTACTGTGTGACTCTCTTCCTCATTGCAAATATTTTAAATCGATTGCTCCATTTTTAATGTTTATACCTTTGGATTTGATGGTCATTGATGGATGTATTTCATGCATGCACTTTGTGGGTGTTGTTTCCTTTTCCCTATTTTTCAGTGATACATACTGACTGCACTTCAGTATGACCTTGTTTGAAGGTTCTTAGGTGTTTGTGTGGCGGCACCTGATTGGACCACATAGGCCTACCAGCCTATAATAGACAAACTTTGGTTCCGATCTGTTTGATGCCTTGAGAAAGGTTTATGACCGAAACGTTGGCCCAATAAAACACTAGTACGGTGAGAAGAAGGTGTGCGGGAGTTTTCTTTTTAAATTGGTAAAGGTAAGGGTAAAAGGAGATGCAAGGACAGTTCCACTTGAAGCTCCTCACCTCTCCTGACCACTGTCCTTGCATCCCTTTCATACATAGAGAAGTATTGTTCATGCTGTTTTTGCTTTAAGCTGACTCTACCACAGATAGATTTAGCCCTGAAATGATGACTCTGACCTCACAAAGCAAAATACAAACCTTTACACTGGAACAACACTGTGATGTTCATGAAATAATGCAATTAAAATCAATTAAAACCATCATATTTTCTCTCACTTGAATGCGAGGAAGAACTGTACGTCTAAAGAAACGAGAGAATGTTATCACAGTGAGTTACAAGGAAATCAACACTGACATCCATCCATCCATCCATCCATCCATCCATCCGTCCATCCATCCACATATACTCACTGACCAGTATTAGATACAACTGATATACCTAATAAAGTGACTTAGTGTATATAATACATATATCGACAATACCTATTTAAGGTCATTGGGAGCCTTTTGCAGCTCTCTTGGCGAAGGCACAAGTACAGATACATCCGGCCAGAAGGACGTGACAATGTTATTTTGTGTGCTGAAGTGACTCATATTGGTGCACTTTGTTTTTTCTCACGGAGAGAAGAAAATGAAAAAGGTTTGTCAAATGATTTTGAGCAGGCCAAAACAACTAGGCACTAATGCTCCCGGAGATCGACCTATTATACAAAGCTTTTCCAAATACAATCGTGTTCACTGTGTGTTTATGTTTCTGATGTTTTATTTTCTGAAGGAAAACACTTGAAGAAACACTTGAAAACACTTAATGTAGTTGATTTTCAAAGTGGTGGCATTCAGATTATTTATGTAGAACATCAAGTTTAACAAAACATGGTGGAAAAGACAAGATGAAGAAAGTCCGTAGCATTAAACGATTGCTTTGGAGATGTTATGGTTTGGTTTGCTAGGACCCAAGTGCAGGAGAACAGGGAGGCCAGAGGCAGGAGTTCTCAAAAAACAAAGGATTTATTCCAACAAAAGGTAAGAACAAGGCGCTGCAGAGCAGGATCAAAAACACAAGGAACAGGGATCAAAAAACTTGGAGCACATGGAGGAGGGAACAGTACGGACCGACAGGGAACCAAGGAATGACAAGACATATATACTGAGGGGATAACGAGACATGACGAGACACAGGTGCAGACACAATCAGGGCAGATGGGACACAGGCGGGGCAAGACAGAAACTGAAAGTCACAAACTGGGGGGAAGTGTCAAACCCTGACAGGAGATATGGATGTTTTTGGAAAAAATGTCTTAATGTTAGGCAACTTCATATCTTTGGAAAACACATAGGGCCAAATCCACAAAGAATAGATTGCGCCCGCAAATAGCACTGTGAATTGCGACCGCATTTGCGCCCGCAATTTGCCCCGCTTTAAGGTCCTATTCACAAAAGATTTTGCTCTAATGATATGCCGGCGCAAACACGCCCATAAAGTTTTGCAGTAACTTCATTAACACCGGATCGGGATCAGATCAGGATCTGACGGTAATTCATGTTCTGTGTTTTGCTACACACACCTACAGGTCAGCTGTTAAACACACACATTCTAGATTTATATGTTTATATGGTGGAATTGTTTGTAATAAAGCAGCCCCTTACTGTATGGATGAATCCTGAGCTCCGTCCTGTTATTTTTATTTTTAAATCCGAGATAAGTCCACAATCCCACTTGATTTGACTGTGTACAGTCATGTCTGACTGTAGATTTCACCCTTAATATCATTCAGTATCACACAGGCTTGAATGATATTGAAGAGAGAGAGAAACAGAGAGATGGGGAGTGAGGAGTGAGTTTGCGCGCAGTTAATACACGCTTCGAAAAGACGGTATTTGCTTCACTACTTTTGCGTGTGGCAAATAGCGCTGGCCTTTGTGAATTAGACGGTTTTTGCAATGAGGGTTATTTACATAGAAAGGGGGCAATTTTGCGCCGAATATATGAATATTACCTAATTTACATGCATGCACAGGCGCACCATGACACTATTTGCTTGGCAGCGCAGTTTGTGGTGCAATTCGCCCTTTGCGGGTGCTTTGTGAATTAGACGCTCTCTTTTCGTCTCATTTGCACCGGTTTAGCCGCCGCAAAAGCCGCGCAATCCTTTTCTGGATTTGGCCCATAATATACAGTATAGATAGGCTACAGTAATACTGTACAATTTTTAATTCAAATATTTGAATCTAAGCACCAATTTGGGACTGAAAGTTTTCTGCTGGTGGCTAAAACCCAAAGCAGTGCTAGATTTTTAGCAGCTGAATAAAAATGGCAAAATGCGATCGTGGGATGAGCTCTTCAAGGAAGTCTCAGGTTGAGTTTTTTTGAAAATCATGTAGCATCTTGATTGTCGGAAACCCTCCCCTGCTCCTTGTGCGTGACAGTATGAAAGCAAAGAGGCTTTTGCTGCACTGCAGTTGGTCTCAGTGGGATACGGGGCCAGTGATGGTAAAAATAAAGTGTTTAACCAGAGCTGACTCATTTTGATTCCCAGAAGAGAGCAGAAGTCCTGACATGCAAGGGGGAAAAAAGTCAAATAAGTACATTTTAGTTTATGAAACCAAAATCAGGTTTAGATAATTTGCTAATTGCAAAACACTGAAAATAAAATGGACTAATAATGTAACATCATCATGTCTTAAAATAAAACTTGTGAAAGTGGCTGCAGCTTTTCATTACAGAAACAGTACAAAAACAAATTCAGTAATGTTTGATTTAACTATAATCATGTCCTTTGTCGCAAAGCCAGTTTGAAAATGACTAATCTTGAACACTGCATTAACCCTATGTTGCATTACCATTAAGGACATATTTAATAGTAGAATCCATTAGTTTTTGGTAACATGTCATCGGTACACTGTGACAGAAAGTCATGGCTGTGGATTTATAAACTCAATGAACCAAGAAGGAAATTGGATGCTCACAAATGATCATCGTAGACTTCATAGAGATAACTGGACAAATGACATCCGCTGCTAGTCCAAGACGCGAAAAAACACATGGAAGCGCACAACAAGCACTGGAAATCTGCAAGAGAAAAAACAAACAGATGCGGGAACAGGCAGAGACATGAGCAGCAACTATCCCAGGTCCCAGGACCCAATCACAGCTAGGCTAGGCTAGGCTAGGCTACCGCGACTATCTAACCCCCAAGACTGTGGAGCGAGCATGCAGGTGATGTGTATGTCTTAGTGGCTGTGTATGTGTGTGCGTGTGTATGTGTGTGTGTGTGTGTGTGTGTATGTGTGTGTGTGTGTGTGTGTGTGTGTGTGTGTGTGTGTGTGTAACAGTCCAATCGATGCTCCACCTGAACTATAACTATAGTGGGGGAGGAGGGGGGGGAGCAACCCCGCCACTCGAGAGACCAGAGGCCGACAGGAAGAACCCGGAAGAACCCCAGGCCACCAGCAACCCCACAGAGGGGAGAAGAGGACGGGAGGAAACCCACCGCCATGTAGCCCCCCCGCAGGCAGGTGGAAGCAGCAGCGGGATGACAGGGGGGGGGGGGGACCATAGTAATGGTGCCTGATAGCAGAACGCCCTCCCTCTGAGAGCGGAGAGCTCTGCCAGGAACATAAGGCACTACTATCAGGTCTTGCAAATAGTGCGGAGCTAAGCCGTTTTGGGCTTTGTTGAGAAAAGTACTATATAAATATAGAGTGCTTGAATGTATATAAAATTCACATAATTTGACCTACTCACGACACAGCTTACATACAAATTCAACCTGGATAATGGAGATTGTCTCAAGTTCAGAGCCAGCTATAGTGATGATTAGACAACAATGTATCACATTTGTATTAGTTTAGCAAGTCAGATTTAGATCTTTGGTTGTCATGCATATGCTGTTTGTAGAAATGCCTTAATCCAGAATTAGTTTAATAAACATAGGCCGACCTGGTAGCATGAATGCAGTAACTCTCCAAGACCAGTCCATCATATGAGGGCTTCACATGAGGGCCGTAATAGCAAGTTAATGGAGGGAGGCAGTGCATTAGACACACACAAAAAGGTGTCTGAATGCATTAACACCTGTGAGCTTGACATTTTCCAGTCCAGACATCTGACGGAGAGTACAGCATTCGCAGCAACCCCTTCAGCACACTCTAGTTCAGCTTTCTTCCTTGCTGCATTTGTCAGACCCATCTCACTAAGTAAAACACCCAGAGAGACAAAATGGACGACTGCTCCGGACACAGTATGTGCCGGCAGTTAATGGACATCATGTTAAATGAATTATATAAGAGCTGACAATTCAGCAGGGATAGGACATATTAGAAAAAATACTGGACGACGAAGAGTAAATTGCAATTGTACAAAATGATAGTCTACAACCCCTAATCAGGAAAAAATGGGGCAAATATGAGAAATAAAAAATAATTATTTTTAACTTTTCTTTTAAGGAAAACATGGATTCACTGAAAGACACTGACAAACATTTAGTTTGGGGCACTTTCATACTCATAAGGAACTGAATAAAAAGAAAAAGATTTTCATTTTTGTTGCAAAACTCTAGGTTCTTTTCCAGAAATGCAAAATTAATCTATAAAGCAGTATAATATGATACAATTTGCATAAAATGACAGGTGACAACCTAACTGGATCCATGAATCGCTGTGCAGTTGATTCAAACCACACCCCACCACCACAGTGATGCAGAAAGTGGTGGTTTGATATAAAAGCAGTAACAGGCTGAGTCATTGGGAAGCAAAGATGGGAAGAAGTGTTCGATTCTGTCAACAAATGGATAAGGAAACCACGGAAATGTTTAAAATCAGTGTTGCTCAGGGGATTTACATGTTATTCCTTTAATGACTCTCTGAATCTGGAGGGATTTCAGTGTGTGGAGGGCAGGAGAGTAAGTATGATGAAAACTGCATCAAGACCTGTGATTCATCAATGGCTGATAGTTAACAGATTACTGGAGGACTCCTTTCTCAAGCAATTTGTTCATTTTGTGTCAAAATGAAAAGATCCACATTATTTACACGGTTTGGGGGAACACAAGAAATAACTGCGTCAACACAAAGAGCTGATTAGAGCTTCAAAGACATTCATCACTGCATTTTCTGGAGGAAATTAATACCAGAGGTGGAAAAAGTACAAAAATATTGTACTTAAGTAAAAGTACAGATTTTCTGCTTGAAAATTACTTAAGTAAAAGTAAAAAGTACCCATTAAGAACATTACTTAAGTACAAAAGTAAAAAGTAAAAAGTACAAAGTACAAAATTCAAAGTACAAAATCTTTTTCAAAAGGATTGCAAATAAAATGAAGTCCCAACATTGTCATGCTGTCGAAAGTGGCTTTATTCCAAGAATTAATCAATTACGTCCGCCTTATGGTTCCGCGTTAAATCAACGCACACCCTACGGCGTAGGCTACGGCGTAGGGTGTGCGTCGCCGCGTACGCTACGCCGTAGCTCTGCGTCGGCTTAGTCGACAATAGCCTACATTTTCATTTAATTTTAAATATAGCGGATTAAAAGTATGATTTTTTCCTTGAAAATGTAACGAAGTAAAAGTAAAAGTACAGAAAAAAGTACAAATTCTCAAAAATCTTACTTAAGTAGAGTAACAAAGTACTTGTACTTCGTTACTTTACACCACTGATTACTACTCTTATATTGTATTGTACTGTTTTTACCAGCCTAACATTGTTATGGCTAATAAATCCCACCGCACGTGAAACAGTGTCGCCCTCAGCTCCAACACACAACCGTTGTCTGTCCACGGGTTTATTTTCCTTGTTAGCAACTCGTCAGCAGCAGGTAATCAACTAAAACATATAAATATAAACTGTATAAATACAAACATCCCTACAATAATTTCACAGACATATTTATGATATTTACACGAATTAAAATAATTTATTATACTAAACTCACCAGCTCAGCTTCACTGGTTAAACCGAGTCGCAGTATAAATAAACCACAGAAGAAGAAAAATAACGGTCGATATTGCGACCGTTAGAATAACCGTCTACACCACCAATAAAACAATATGAACTGTAGAAGGCAAAATAACATGCCTGAACAATGAATGAATATGAATAACATGAATAACTTTAAAACTTAAAGTCTTGATTTTGTTCAAAAGCATTAGGAAAAAATTTCCTCTTACACTTCAACAGACATTTCCATCTCAACACTAATGATATGATGATGATGATGATGATGATGATGATGATGATGATGATGATGATGATGATGAAAATATTCCAAAATAACCTCACACATTGTTTAAAGAAAAAAATGGAAAAATAATATCTGAGACCGGCACAAAATGCCTATATGATTAATAGTTGGCCTTAAGGTAAGTCTGTCCATCATCACTCAGACATTAATTGATCTGGGAGGAAAAGTGAAATCTTGCTACAATGAATGAATGAATGAATTGTTATTCATTAATGTGTCATACACCTCTAAGGTTCCAGCCTATAAGGGCTTACAAGACACAGATACTACGCCAGCAAACAAACATCAGCTGCTACAAACAAAAACACAAAAGGATAAATTCCACTTATACATTACAGATCCTTTCTCAGTTTCCATATAATTTGTCCTTTCTCTGTTTCCAGGCTCTCTTTATAAAGGTAGCTATAGAGAAAACCTCCTCTCTGAAAAACCATTCCAACTTCATCCTCAGTCCAAAACAACTCAGGTTTACAATCTTGCATTTTCTAAATAAAAGCTGCCTGGCTTCATCATGTAATGGACAATAAAACTAAAAATGAAGTTCATCCTCAACAACATTTAAATCACAAACACTACATAATCTTTCCTCTTCAGGAACAGAGTTATACCTGTTTCTATGGCCAGAGGGAGAATCCCAGTTCCTAATTGATACATAATGATGTTTTTGATCGATCCAGGGGTAAAGTCGCATAAGGTTCAGGACAATAAATATTCTTCTTCAACCGGTAAGTTCTAAGTTTCGGTTTATGCCAGATGTCATTGGCCCATTTTCTTGCTACATCTTCCAATGAGCTCATAGGGACACATTTATCTCAGTTCAGGGTTCAGAGGAAGTGACAAGTACAAAAGTTGTGGAAAACAATGGATACATGTATTTTTACACAGATTGAAATAACTTCCTTATTTCTTAATGCAACATAGAGATACGGTACAACAGCTCCCTTTCTAACTCGTTTTAACAGCTCTGTTCAGCACAGCCAGTTTTAGGGGGTGGATCAACTTCACATACTCCTCCGGTAATCCCTCGCCTAGTCAACCCTTCTCTGCTGCTACGTGTGCCTTTAGAGTTTTTAACGTTACCTGTTTCCAGGATGGCATAAATATAGTGTTAAGTGAAGTTGGTTGAAGATGAAGACGGTAATTCTACTCCAATTTGGACATATGATGTGACATTACCGATAAAATCTGAGTGACTTTCTCTGACACACATGATGATGACAGGATCAGTTCATGTAGCAGTTTGAGTTAAGACTCCGAAATATATAATGTCAAGCAAAGAAAAACAGATTTTTGCTTTAGTGTCTTAATTTTTACATTTAGAAACGGCTGGACCAGGGCTCAGCAACCCATGGCTCTAGAGCCGTGCGGCTCTTTAGCGCCGCCCTGGTGGCTCCTGGAGCTTTTTCAGAAATGTTTGACCTTTTTTTCTTCTTTTTTTTCTTTTTTTTTCCTTCTTTTTTTCTTCTTTTTTTTCCTTTTTTTCCTCTTTTTTTTGTCTTTTTATCCTTTTTTTCTTCCTTTTTCCTTTTCTTTTTCATCTCGACATTTCGACTTTTTTCTTGAAATTTTGACTATTTCCTCGACATTTCGACCTTTTTTCGACATTTCAACTTTTTTTTACGACATTTCGACTTTTTTCTCGAAATTTTGACTTTTTGCTTCGCATTTCGACTTTTTTGCTCAACATTTCGACTTTTTTCTCGGCATTTCGACTTTTTTGCTCGACATTTCACCTTTCGCCATTTGCCTTCATTCTAAGGCTTATACATACAAGACTTTTTATTTTTTTCTTCTTTTTTTTCCTTTTTTCCTTCTTTTTTCTTATTTTTTCCCTTTTTTCCTCTTTTTTTGTCTTTTTATCCTTTTTTTCTTCTTTTTCTTCTTTTTTTACTTCAATTTTTTCTTTTTTTCTTCTTTTCTTCCTTTTTTTCTTCTTCTTTTTTCCTTTTTTCCCTTTTTTTCTTCCATTTTCCTTTCCTTTTTAATTTCGACATTTTGACTTTTTTTCTCAAAATTTTGACTATTTCCTTGACATTTCGACTTTTTTCTTGACATTTCGACTTTTTTCTCTGCATTTCGACTTTTTTCCTCGACATTTCACCTTTCGCCATTTGCCTTCATTCTAGTGCTTATACATACAAGACTTTTTATTTTTTGCGGCTCCAGACATATTTGTTTTTTGTGTTTTTGGTCCAATACTGCTCTTTCATCATTTTGGGTTGCCGACCCCTGGGCTGGACTAACAGAAACTTCTGGACGAGTTTATTCTGTAGCTCCGGGGGTCCAGAGGAGGATTTCAAAGTTATTAACCCTGCACTGGTTGAAGTGTTTTTTTTCACATATTTTTTGTTTTCTTATTTCTAAAACATAAAAGGCAGCACTGTGCAACCAGTAGCGACTGAGTGTTTATGAAGCACTTCGGTATTCTTTACTACATGAAAGAAATGCAAGGCTGGCTTTGTCCAGCTTGCTAATAAACAGGCCTAGAGTGCAAAAGCAGACAAAGCCCACAAAAAATGGGAAAAGGCTGTAAAAACTGCAGCTTTTTAGGCTCAATGTTCACTAAAGCTTTGACTCAATGCATGCAATAAAAGTTAGCTCAATAAATGTGTATTAAATGATTGAGACCATGTCACTAGAATATTAAAATAATCTGTATTTAGAAACTTCTTCAGAACAGTGTTGCGGTTATCATATTGTACATTGCTCTGCTTGTGGTCTTTCTTGCGTTAAATATTCAACATCTTTGTCGAGTTGTTAGAGAATTAAATTAAAATAAATTAATGCCACGTTAACATTGATTATTCCACTCCAGATCTTATATTTCTCTTGCTGTGAATGAATTTAGTGAAAATCAAAGAATGAGTTAATGTTGCTGCCTGTTTCTTCAGAGCCGCAGGACACCGTTCTCTAATAACTGACTAAATCACAGCGCTGCATCTGTCTCTTATTTTGACGTGATTCCACAAATTGCTCCCAGTTAATCTAAATTAAATGCTACAGTTGCTCCTGATTCAGTAGAAAGTGAATAATGCAGTCTCAAGCAATAAAACTTTATATTTTAATATCTTTAACAAGCTCAAGCTGAGTATTTAAGTTTGAAAGTGTGAAGAGTTTATGTGATGACATTTTGACCAACTCATTCTTTTCCTATATTTATGTAGAGATTAAGCAAGAGTTTAACCTAGAACAGTATTTATTATGTAAAAATCAAAAGTATAGACAGGCCATTTGTAATTTTAGGATGAATAACAGTATAATACCAAAAGTCACTGGAAGGTATAAAGGTTATTATTATTATTATAAAGGTCTGGATAGAAGTCAGAGATTCTGTAACGTCTGTAACGTCAACTGTATTGGAGATGAGTTTCATATTTAGTTTGAATGTAAAAAAGAAAATATAATGAATCTCAGACAAAAATACTTACCAAAGTATTATCCAAACCGACCATCTATGTTTAAACAGATTTTATTACTTCAATTTAATAAGTTAAATGTTATTTATAAATTAGGCGCCTTTTTGAAGAATGTCCTTCCTCTGTTTGAATGATTTTTATTTTATTTTATTTATTTATTTTTGCCAAATTGAGTATTTTGGTTGAACATGTACAGCTGCCACTTACTACAAATGTACAAATGTTTGTATTCTGTGCTCCATACCATGTGATCATGGTCGTGAGTTAAAATAAATGATTGATTGATTGATTGATTGATATAACACTGACCAGAGCCGCCTGGGAGATTTGAGAGGCCCTGTGCGAAATGGACAGGGGGGGCCCTCGCGCGTGAGCGTAGCGAGCGCGTGCGAAATTTCTGGGTTTTTCCGGTCGGATCGGGTGTCTATATGCGCAATTTTAACTCTCCAATGATCAAAATACTGCATATCTTCCCCGGCCTCATCATCATCTCTTGCCTCGACGCGGGGCCCCACGGCTGCTTGAGACCCGGTCGGATCGGTGATTTTTGTAACAAATTTATCAAACGAGCCTTTCAGAGAGGCATTAAACTCTTCCATTTTCTTTATTTTTTTTCTTTTTTCATCCCCTGATGGAAATTTCCTGATTCTGTCTCGTTCTCTCGACATTGTGAGACAGTTTGTTCCAACTCCACCCGTCTGGATCAGAGCAGCTTGTGTCTGCGCTTGGTCTGATCAGTTGTATTGAACAACAGACACGCGCATCATTGCACATATATTTATTGATATGCACAGACTAGTACACATTTAGGTCTGTAATGGAACGTGACTGTTGATATTTATAAGGGAAAAAAGGAAAAAAAAAAAATCGAAAAAAAAAAATGTTGAAAAAAAAAAAAAAAAAACGGCCCAAAGCGCGAGGCCCCTTGGGGCGCGAGGTTCGCACACCCCTTGCGGCGGCCCTGACACTGACTTATCTTTATTTTTTAAATGGGTGCATAAGACACAACTTTAGTTCACAATAGATATTAAAGATGTTAAAGGTTAGTTCTGAGAGCTCCGTTCCCTGCATAACGAGATCAGTTGTGCATCCATCACGTTCATGTGGTCCATGTCTTCACCTCCATCCTCGTCTACTGCACTTGCAAGGAAACGTGTGTGTTAAGTGTGAAAGTCCACGTTTCAAAAACTGAGGTCATTTTTGACTCCATATGATCGACGACCCTGTTTCTTTTCAGTCTTGTTCTTCAGTGATTGACTTTGACTTTGGTTTTATGCCTCATATCCAAAGACTTTTTTTTTCTGCACCTGCCAGTAAATCCGTCAGAGAAATGAATCATGGGACTTCGCTGGAGCAACTAGCAGACTTGTGTCCTTGGGAAGTCTCGTTCTCGGCAAGTATGACCCAGGAGAGCGTACGTTGGAGGACGGGAGAACACACATCAGTCTTTCTGCAACTGAAGCGCAGCGTACTTGTGTACGGGAGCACATCTCATCAACTCATGATCAGCCAAACACATACGAGAACACATATTTATGAGTAGACGAACTGAGACTTAAGTAAACTTGAGATGGCAAAGAATACCAGAATGAAGAAAAAAGAAAAATCCCAAATACGAAAAACTCCTGAAGCCATGACGCTTAAGACTCCAAAGATAGTAAGCAGTACTGGAGTTGAGGGGGGACGGCATCCCCCCTGAAATAAAAACGGTCCAAATCATCCCCCCTGTAAAACTGCCATCCCTCCTTTCCATCCCTTATGTCATTTCATCAATGAATGTGGTTTTACTGCTATTTCAACATTTAGAGTCATCACCAGAAAAATAACACCAGAAAAATAACTTATTTGACAATTTTCACCTGTTTCAAGTAAATTTTCACTTGAAATGAGTAGAAAAATCTGCCAGTGGAACAAGATTTATCTTCTCATTACAAGCAAAAAAATCTTGTTCCACTGGCAGATTTTTCTACTTATTTTAAGTGAAAATCTATTTGAAACAGGTGGAAATTGTTGATTGTTGATTTTTTCATACTAAAATGAGACATTTTAACTAGAAATAAGACAAATATTCTTGTTAAGATTGTGAGTTTTTGCAGTGATCCATTTTACTTATCCTGTGAAGGACAGAGTCATATTGATAAGTTCAGAAAAGTGTTTTTTATTGTTGTGTTTTGATGTATTTGATGTAAGCCCAGTGGATATTTAAAGCTTACAGAAGGCTGCATTTAACTGCTGCTATGTCATTCCTGCAGTATTTCTGCAGCTGTTTTGGTCACTGCTATTATTTGTAATATATTATATTATTTGTAATCAGCACAAATTATCTGTCCCCATATGATAAAATCCACCATCCCCCCTGATTTTTGTTTTACAACTCGAGTACTGTGTGTAATTGAATGGGAACGCCAGGGAATTACTTTTATCATTTCTGCAAGACAAACGTGTTGATCCAAGGAAATTCTATGCAGTAATGGTTGTTTTGAGTAGCGGCTGTTGAAATGATTCCGTATAAGGAATGCGTTCAACCTGCTCAAGCATATTGTGATTGTTTGTGTAAGTTCGGTACGGGTGGGACTGGGAGTGAGTTGGACGGATGTTGGATCTATTTCAGTGAACGGATTTCAGTTCATGGTCAAGCAGCTCTCATGATTTTGAATGCTTTGTTTCGTACTGCAGACAAACTCAGCACCTCCTGGCATACAAGTATTTGTGTGATTAAAAGGAAGATAAAAAGAAACAAGTAATAGAAAAATTATTTGAGGATCTAGAAAGTGTAAAAGAAATATGTTACTGCAAAGAAACACTTCCATTATCTGCTGTGATGAGCTGCATCTCTCGGCCTCTGCCGTGTTTTCAGTGTGAAAAACAATTGTATTATTCTGAGTCATCTAGATGGTTTTTTATAAAATTGTGACTGAAGTGTATTTTTCCCTCGGATAAAATAACACGTTTGAGCTGCACATGAGAAAGATGAACTACCAATACAGAAAATTAGCCACTGCCAACTGTTTCCATTACTTCACCTTCTTTTTCATATAAAAAAAAGGAAAATAAAAAATATAAATGGGGGAGTTTGACCTTTGTCAGTTTTATATGACAAAATAATTTGTTCTGGTACAGATGCTGTCGTTGAGTATTCTATGGGTTAAACCTAGTTTTAGATGGAGTTACATGCATTTGGTATTAAAATATATATATACACATATACACACACATATATATATATATATATATATATATATATATATATATATATTATACAGTAGGTTTAAAATATAGTATAGTACTGTGCACTAGAGTATATGTTAAAATTGACTTAATAAAATTATAATGAGACAAAAAAAGTCTTCAGTTTTCGTTGCCTGCTCACTTCCTAATATATTACATTAATTTATTTCATGTTACACTATCCATCATGCAGCAATAACATGACGAGGAGGAGCAGAGATCTCTGCTTGAGAAAGGTCCTGTGGACCGAAACGTTGCTTTTTTGTTTACCCTATTAAAGTTTTTTGCACTTGACCTTACAGTGTGCGGGAGACCCCCTTTTTTTCCTTGATTCACTCCTACTTATTTCAAGTGAAAATTTACTTGAAACAGGTGAAAATTGTCAAATAAGTTATTTTTCTGGTGTTATTTTTCTGGTGATGACTCTAAATGTTGAAATAGCAGTAAAACCACATTCATTGATGAAATGACATAAGGGATGGAAAGGAGGGATGGCAGTTTTACAGGGGGATGATTTGGACCGTTTTTATTTCAGGGGGGGATTCCATCCCTCCTCATCCCCCTCAACTCCAGTACTGCCTGTAGAGGGGTTGATGGGTTGATTCCTCCTGGACATCTCAGCGATGAGCTGTTTGGGGCATGAAGGCGCTGAGCCAGCCCTGTGTGGAGACGTTGTATTTCTTATCCGACCTGGGTTCTTCTTCGCGTCCTCTTCCGCCCACAACCTGAACCTTGATAAACGGAGGCCATTCAATTAATGGATGGAGGTTTTTTTTCTGTATTTTCTCTACACGTAGGCGGGGCTGAATTTCCACGGCTGTGGTTGAATCAGGACTCTGTTTTACTTTTGAAACCACAGCAGACACTTGGGACCACAACTGACAGCTTGCACAACAACTCTGATTTCGTTAATGCGGTAAACCCCCACACATTTAGTCCTCAGTGCAGGTCAACAAAAGCTAAGCATTATTATTATGCAAATACTAATTCACCCTGCCTGTCTGAGGCGCGGGCAGCGATGGCAGCTCTCCCAGCTCTCTCAGGCTAATGTAATATAACAGAGACGTCTGAAAGCATCACGGCCGTATCTGAGCACCCTAAAAGCCTCCAATGGACTCAATTATGCTTTTATCAGAATGAATGAATCTGAATGTATTTCCCCGTATCTCCCTCCGCCCGCAGCATCCTTCTTCTCTTCAAGCAACAGACATTAAAGTCTTACAATGGAGCTCTCGGAGAGATTACAGGATCCATACGGGCCAGCTGCACTAACGTGGCCCGGCACGGGAAAGTCTTGCCAGCCAAATAATAAAATACAAAAAATTATGTGTTATCAACTCACTCTTTCAATGGTGTGATGAGGATGTAAAGCTCCATCCTGAGAATCACACACCGCACCGTAAGTGGCCTCCTTTTGATGTCCAAACAGCTTCACGCTCTTCCACAAGATAAGTATTTATTATAAATATAAGTTAACGGTGTATTATAAACAGTACTGGAGTTGAGGGGGGGTGAGGGGGGATGAGGGGGGATGGCATCCCCCCCTGAAATAAAAACGGTCCAAATCATCCCCCTGTAAAACTGCCATCCCTCCTTTCCATCCCTTATGTCATTTCATCAATGAATGTGGTTTTACTGCTATTTCAACATTTAGAGTCATCACCAGAAAAATAACACCAGAAAAATAACTTATTTGACAATTCTCACCTGTTTCAAGTCAATTTTCACTTGAAATAAGTAGAAAAATCTGCCAGTGGGACAAGATTTATTTTCTTATTACAAGCAAAAAAAAATCTTGTTCCACTGGCAGATTTTTCTACTTATTTCAAGTGAAAGTTTTACTTGAAACAGGTGGAAATTGTTGTTTTTTTCCAGTGATGAGTCTTGTTTTAAGTGTAATGAGATTTTTTTTACTAAAATGAGACATTTTAACTAGAAATAAGACAAATATTCTTGTTAAGATTGTGAGTTTTTGCAGTGATCCATGTTACTTATCCTGTGAAGGACAGAGTCATATTGATAAGTTCAGAAAAGTGTTTTTTATTGTTGTGTTTTGATGTATTTGATGTAAGTCCAGTGGATATTTAAAGCTTACAGAAGGCTGCATTTAACTGCTGCTATGTCATTCCTGCAGTATTTCTGCAGCTGTTTTGGTCACTGCTATTATTTGTAATATATTATTTGTAGGGCTGTCAAACGATTATTTTTTTTTAATCGCGATTAATCGCAGAATTTCAAAAGTTAATCGCGATTTTGAATTGCATGTTTAAAATTCTGTTATTTCGCATTTCAAGGCAGTTTTAAGCCCATAATGTAAATCATTTCTTACCATTGTGTCTTAATTGGGAATCAAATGAACACAAAGAAAGAATTTCCTTTTTGACCTTTTGTATTTTCTTTCAAAAAAGTGCCATGTAGACCAACTTAAAACACTGTCTACTTCAAATACAGTTTTTCAAAATAAACAAAGTGCCATATAGACAGGGCTGCACATAATTATTTTGGTCTGGTGCTCAGAGGAGCCCCTGGATATGTGACTTGGGCCTCCAAAAACGCGGTGACCCGTCTCGCCGGATCGATAAAAGAGGGATGCAGGAATAAGTTATAGGCAAAACGATATTTATTCACTTATAAAGATGAATGGCTCAATATGGTCCTTTACAAAGTTAATTTATTTCAATAATTCAACTAGAATATGGTGTAACAGTTAATTTATTTCAATAATTCAACTAGAAAATGGTGTAAAAGTTAATTTATTTCAATAATTCAACTAGAATATGGTGTAAAAGTTAATTTATTTCAATAATTCAACTAGAATATGGTGTAAAAGTTAATTTATTTCAATAATTCAACTAGAATATGGTGTAAAAGTTAATTTATTTCAATAATTCAACTAGAATATGGTGTAAAAGTTAATTTATTTCAATAATTCAACTAGAATATGGTGTAAAAGTTAATCTATTTCAATAATTCAACTAGAATATGGTGTAAAAGTTAATCTATTTCAATAATTCAACTTAAAAGGTGAAACTAATATATTACCTAGTCTTATTACATTCAAAGCAAGATATGTTAAACCTTTATTTGTTATAATTTTGATGATGGAATTGTTTATTGATTTCATAAAATATTCTCTAATTTATTTTTTATTTGGGGTTTTCAGAAACTTTGAGCCATAATCAGAGAGCAGCGTCTTGCTGGCGCAGGTAACTGCTGCACGCAGTGCCGGACGCTGGCTGATTTATGGTTCCGCGTTGCACCAATGCAGAGCTTACGGGGTAGGATACGCGGGAGCGCGAACGTACGGTGCGCGTCGCCGCGTAACATCATGCAGCCACTTCTCGGCAAACACACGTTTTCTGTTTCTATCCACGGGTAGTGGTTCAGTTTGGAGTCTCTTTGTAGTTGGTGGTGGTGGAAGTTTACTTTAGGAAACAGCAAACATGGCGCTACAGAGGAGTCTTCTTCTTCTTGAGGTTTATTGGCGGTTGGCATCCAGTTTTTTCCGGTGCATTACCGCCCTCTTCTGGATCATTACAGAAGAGTCGACTACGGGTGAGTAGAAGGGACAAAAAGGTTTGCGATTAAAATGCGATTAAAAAAAAATAACGCATTATGGATTGCATTAATCTAATCGCGATTAACGCGTTAACGCTGACAACCCTAATTATTTGTAATCAGCACAAATTATCTGTCCCCATGTGATCAAATCCACCATCCCCCCTGATTTTTTTTTACAACTCGAGTACTGATTATAAATATAAGTTAACGGTTAACTGTCACCCGTGGTGACAATATATTGTTCCTGGAGTTGCACACATTGTGGTCGTGAAATGCATCTGCATTTGCTCGAAATAAAATATGAATTGAATTGAAGAAGTGAAGTCTCATTTGAGATTGTGAACCAGGTTAACCTGATTGCATCCCATTATTTCTGCACATTAGTCGCTACGTGTTCACACGGTGAATTTCATATTCTACCACATGTTTGTTATTGAATTCAGATCTGCAGGTCGTGGAAGCCGCCAAAGAAAATGCTGACGTCACTGTCCAAATCAGCCAGTTTGAGTTTCTGATGCTTAAAAAGTAAATGGACGGACGGACGGACGGACGGACGGACGGACGGACGGACGGACGGACGGACGGACGGACGAACGAACGAACGAACGAACGAACGAACGAACGAACGAACGAACGAACGAACGAACGAACGAAATAAATGTATTGGTCACCACCAAGCATGAACACTTTGGTCACGACCAAAGGGTCAGGGCTGAAGCCTCGGCTTGTGAATGAATGAATGAATGAATGAATGAATGAATGAATGAATGAATGAATGAATGAATGAATGAATGAATGCCCCCTCTTCTTACATTTCAAAATGTCTTTTGTCTGACATGTTTGAAACATTTTCCTTGTATGAAATGAACACAAATGAATAATAACTAACAACAAAAAGCATATGCACATATACATGCATACCTATCTGCTTATGATGTACCTACATATACATGTACATACATATATACACATATATCCATACATGTACATACATATATACACACATATCCATACATGTACATACATATATACACATATATCCATACATGTACATACATATATACAAGCACATTACATATCCACATACTGTACATATGTACACTACACATGCTTACACATACATGCATGTATCTGTACACACATATGTTAAAAAAAGGAATACTTAAAGGAGCATGAGGCTCCTTTTAAGAGATGAGACTCTCTAGCGCCACCCTTCGCCACGACGGCCGTCGGGGGTACTGCAGCCAACAGTGAAGCCGGCACGGGAGAACGGGGAGAACGTGCATGCAGCGTCATGTGACGTCACATCCACAGGACAGCGCGGGAAATTCGGGCCCGAATTGCAGCACATTTTGCAGCACACAGCCTGTTCAAGGCAAAGGAGAGATACACTAGAGGGCTCATTCTTTTTGGTTTGGAACGCTTCATCTGACATTATTACTAGAAAAATTAAAACGTATACGAATTATTTTCATAAATCCTGTCTCAATCCTGCCTCATGCTCCTGAAGGGAGAAAAAATATGTTTTTGTGTCCTGAAATGCCCTGGATTCCCAAAACACAGTCTGCACCTGCTGTTTAGTATTATTGTAACTGTGAGAAGCGCTTGTTCACACGGGAGAACTCCCGTGTGAACCAAGACTTGGACTTAGTGTGAGAACTGGCAGGCGGGGGTTGAAGGGGCAACCCCCTCCGCAAGGTGCTGAGTAGAAAGGTATAAAGACGCAAGAGCCGGAAGTCCGGGTTCAGAGTCAGCTGCGGGTTTGTGCGCGACGTCCAGCTAGGGTTTCTGGCCGCTCTACTTTTGGACTGTCGGCTCTCCAGTCTTTCTGTGTCGAGGTAAGAGTTTAGGCCAAGCCTTGTGTAGTTGTCTGTTGCCTTGTCATTTGCAGGGGGATAACTTGACACAGAGTTATCCTAGCAAAGGGCAGTTGTGTGTGAGTCTTTTTGTGTGCACTTATAGCAAAAGCGAGTGTGTGTCTGATTCATTTTTGCACAGCCGACCGCTCCCGAGCCTAAAAATGAGTTTCTCCCAAAACAGCTCCTTTAAGTGTTTATCAAAATAATACTCAATGTACCCATCCTTTTGTTTCCTTTCTTTGACATCTATCTATACATCTATGACATCATTCCATTGCCCGGGAACAAGTCTGTACTTTTCGCAACTGTATTCCAGATCGGTTGTTTCCAGTTGAATTAACCCCCCTCTCTCTCTCTGAACGTGGTTTGTATGTTGGGAGGAAGTAGATTTTTTTTTATACTATAGAATGTTTTGCAAGATATAGAATAATCAACAGCATTGTACAGACACGCTGAGACGGAAGATGCCGTCTGACATCTGGCACTCACACACCAATGAGAAACAAAGCACAGGAAGGATTAGAGCACGGGGACGGCTGCAGGTGAAATCATGTTATGTTTGCACATGAGCAACCTCTCCATCCATCTCCTGCCCCATGTGGTGCCAGTCACACTCAGCTGAATGAATATCATATTAGCTCGCACAAAAAGATGAGAAAAATCCATTAAAATAGGTCGTGTCATGGGAGATGGCACATTCTGCGTAGAGAAGGAGGAAATGAGTAATCCACGTCTCTCTCTCTGTGTCCCCCTCCCTCTTTCTTGTGTGGTTATTTTCTTTGTAGCCTGCATGTTTTTGGATAGAATATGGAAGAACGTCAGCAGCTGCGTATAATGACAGGTGAGTCTGAATCCAACGCCTCTCATCATTTTGTGCTGAGCTGAGCCAATGTATTTTTAAACAAATCATTTTCAGGCTTATTACACCGGTGTAATAAATATAAATAGTAAAATGCGTCACATCCCCATGCAGGTAACCAACAGGAGTTTGAAGGTCACGTTAAACTCTTCTGGATTCAGACGAACTGGACAAACCCACGTTGATGTCAAGCTTTTCTGAGGAGAGACTCCTTTTACTCACGTTCGTGTTGGAAATGGGCTTTAAAAGGTCTGGGAACCAAACTGGGACACGCCCACATTATTATTATTTTTTTTTAATTTAAAAAAAATAAAAAATTTCGCCCACATTATATTAGCCACAGGTAGCCATTAAAGCTTGGCTGGTTTACGCTACAGTACAACGGAGTATTAGGGCCAAACTAAGACAAAAAAAAAAAAGAAATTACGAGAATAAAGTCATAATATTATGAGAATAAAGTCGTAAAATTACGAGAATAAAGTCGTAATATTTTGAGATTCAAGTCGTAATATTTGGAGAATAAAGTCGTAATATTACAAGAATAAAGTCGTAATATTTTGAGAATAAAGTCGTAATATTTTGAGAATAAATGAATAAGTGTCTGGGGTGAAGGAAGTCTGGGCATCTCTGCTGAGGCTGCTGCCCCCGCGACCCGGGAACGGATAAAGCGGCGGACAATGGATGGATGGATGGATGGAAGTCGTAATATTCCCCCCCCCCCCCTCGGCCGCCGCCGGGGGGGGGGCCTCGCCGGCGGTGGGTTGCCTCCCTCCTGCTTCTCCCCTCTGTGGGGTTGCTGGTGGCCTGGGTTCCGGGTTCTTCCGTGTCGGCCTCTGGTCTCGCGGGTGGCGGCTCAGACTGCGATCAGATCTCAAGATTTGGGTCGATTGCTGTTGTTGTTTTGGTTGGCTCCGTGCCGGTTTCCTCTGAACCGCTGCAGATATATAGATATATATATAGATTTATATATAGATATGCAGACGTTCCTCTACAGTCCAGCACCTGTAAATCCAAAGCCTCACTGTTTGTTTTCACCCGACCTTTCGCTTCATGCAGCACATTTCATTAACACTATGCACCTTAAATGAATGCAATGTACTTACTAATAGCTTGGAGAGTATTTCGCGATATGCATATTTAAACAACCCTGGATGGCGTGCAGAGTTTAAGCAATGTTTATTTTAGCAGCCAGTGTTCTTGCTCATGGAAAGTAAGAAGCCGTTTCACATTAAAAATCCAAAGACAGTCTGCAGAACTTCAAACATCCAACCTAGACACCAAGAAAATAACGACCTATTTAACATTTCTGTAAACCAGAATCACCCTGGACGTGTAGTTAGCGCTTATGTTGCTATTTAGTTTTCTTTTTTGTCCTGTTTAGGAGACACAAGATAAATGGGAAACAGAGTCTGAGTCCTTCAGGAAACTTGTCTTTTCTTTTACTTTCATTCTGGGTATCACTTTCTCCCAAAAAAGAAATAGAAATGAAAACATGCAGGTGAAAAGGCAGATTTGATATTCATGTAAATGTGATTCAGTCTGATTTAAAAGACAGATATCATAGATGTGTCAAAACAGGACATGCAACGTAGATGTGATATTTGTTGAAAAGTATAAATAAAATCATATCAAAATGAGATGTTTGAGACATAAATGTCCAAAGCAGGTGTAGTCTCACTCGCAAACCAGTCAATAAATACATTTAATTTAATTTATATAGATTAGTTTTGTAAAATAAAATTTGTTTTCGATCAGGATTTGTCGTTTAAACCATATGTCAATCAGATTTGTAAAATAGCATTTTTCCATCTCCGTAATATTGCAAAAATTAGGAAAATCCTCTCGCAGAGTGATGCAGAAAAACTAGTTCATGCGTTTGTATCTTCTAGACTAGATTACTGTAATGTGTTGTTAGCAGGATGTCCAAGTAATTTGCTGAATAGGCTCCAGCTGATCCAGAATGCAGCAGCACGAGTGCTGACAGGAATCAGCAGGAGAGACCACGTCTCTCCAGTGTTAGCGTCGCTCCATTGGTTACCCGTAAAATTCAGAATCCAATTAAAAATTTTATTACTTGCGTATAAAGCCCAAACGGCTTAGCTCCGCATTATTTGCAAGACCTGATAGAGCCTTATGTTCCTGGCAGAGCTCTCCGTTCTCAGAGTGCAGGTTTACTCGTAGTTCCTAGAGTATCCAAATGTAGATTTGGAGGGCGGGCGTTCTGCTATCAGGCACCACTACTATGGAACCAACTTCCAATCTGGGTTAAGGAGGCTGACACCACCTCCACCTTTAAAACTAAACTTAAAACCTTTCTGTTTAGTAAAGCCTATAGTTAGTGTTTAGTAAACCTCTAGCTGGTGTTGGTAGTAGTGTAAACTCTAGTGTGTTAGAGTCGCTCCTGTAGTTTCTTGTGCTGCACCCCAACCTGGGACTTGCTGATTGGGCCGGAGCTTCGGGAGCTGCATGCTGGCCTGCGGTCCCCACCCCTGGTCACATCGTTGCTGCTTCCACCTGCCTGCGGTCCCCACCCCCGGTCATCCCGCTGCTGCTTCCACCTGCCTGCTGTCCCCACCCCCGGTCATCCCGTTGCTGCTTCCACCTGCCTGCTGTGCTGTTGACGTCCCCGACCCCCAGTCTGGCCCTCGGCAGGAGGGTCCCCCCTTATGATCCAGGTCCTGGTCCAGGTTTCTTTCCTCCTAAAGGGGAGTTTTTCTTTCCACTGTTTGACTTAAGGCTTTTCTCCCACTAGGGGAGTTTTTACCTGCCATTGTTGTAATAACTGCTCGGGGGTTTATGTTCATGTTCTGGGTCTCTGGAAAGCGTCTAGAGACAACTTTTGTTGTATTAGACGCTATATAAATAAAATTGAATTGAATTGAATTGAATTAAAATAGCTTCTATTGTTGATCATTGGGTTTGAAACCCTGTCAAAACCAACTTAAACTGCTTTCGCCTGATTAGACAATATATACTCCTTAAGGCAGCACAACAGTTCATGCCTGCCATGATATTTTCTCATTTATCATATTGTATAACTGTTTGGGGCCGACCTAATCGGACAACACTTACACCTATTAGGTCATTATATAAACAGGCTCTGAAAGTAATGGATCGATGGCATCACTGCCAAATTATCAAAAAATACCATCTATTAAGTTTTGACAGTTTTGTAGGCTTCTCATTTTTAAAACTTATTTTCAAATGTGTGAATAACCTTTGCCCCAGAAATACTCAACAAACAAAACAGTGGAATTAGAACTAGGGCTGCAACAAGCAGTAAATGTAGGATAGAAAAACGCAGAACAACATTTGGACAGTCATCCTTCTCGGTAAAAGGTACCACATTATGGAATAAACTGAACCTGAAATCAAAATACTGACAGAGCTCAAGGTTTTTAGCAACAAGTAAAACAACGGCTGAAACTGAAACAAGCTTGTGAACATTGACTTTAACATACTGTACCACTGTATTATTTTAGTTTTCTGTCCATATCTGGTTTGTGTTTTTGCTTCTTGTCTTTATTCTGTTTATTCTGTTTTGCATGTTTTGTATTTTAATGGTTTTGTACTGTTTTAACTCTTGCTTTCAAATTTTAAGTAAAGGCCTAAACGGGGACAGGGGCTGCAGATTACCTCTGACTAGAAACCTGTATGTATGACATCTGTTTTGTATTTTTTATGAAATAATGTTTGATACATTTGTCCCTGTTCAATAAAAACCTGCTCTCTTTGCCTCAGCGTGGTGTTGTGTTGCCAGCAGAACACTGACATCGCTGTAATGTCAGCCGGCAGCCGCCTGTAGTCACTCGCTGTGTTTCTGTCAGCCCGACGACTCGCAGAGTCTTGAGTCGAGTCCGACAAACCCTGAACTCAGCGCGGCTGTCACGTCCAACTGTCTTCAAAACCCTGATCAGGAACTCTGATCTTTCAAAACATGCAGGATTTTCATTTTATGTCACTCCTATTATTCTAATTATTTATCATTTTCTTCTTTTTTCCAGGACTGTTTAGGAAGATTTCTGGTAAATTACTGCTGCTTCAGCATGAAAACAACATATAACTCTAATAATAACATAATAAAGGTTTATTTATATTGATGAATTCTAGTCTATGAGCATATGGTGCAGACTTTAAAGAGAAAATGCTGTGTTTTCTCTTCAGAGGGTTTAATTTATTTCCATAATAAAATGAATTTATCAGGTAACTGGCATTATTCCAGTAATCACAACTATAGATTTTCAGTGAAGATAAAAATGTTTCTCTGTGCTGCTAGAGAGCGTCCAGCTTTAACTACAGTATGCCACAACACCAGGGACCAACTGCTCTTTGTTTTTTTAATTAAATAAGTTTTCACATCCAACACTTCACCCTGATCACGTGATCGTTGGTCATAAAGTTTCCATTCCCTCCGTGGAGAGAATCCCTTTATGGGTTGAGAAGCGGAGGATGAGCAGGGATAAAGACCCCGATTACAGAGCTGGGAGGAATTCTGTGTGTCCACTACACCTCGCTTTTACTTTGTTTTATTTTCCTTATCTGGCACGCAGGAACACAAGTTACCATCAAATTATAACTTTTATTAGTAGTTGGTTTCAGTCGGGGGGGCATGCTTTTTCTTTTATTTTACATTTGATGACAATTACAACCTTTGACCTGATTGTCATTCATGTACCAAGCACACAGACGTCACAGGACTGGAAGGTCAAATTGCAGCTGAGCCCAGTGGCCCAGTGGCCCAGTGGCCCAGTGGCCTCCGTGGACCCTAAAGCCTCCCATTCTCCTCTGAGTTGGGGTTAACACGCGATGTCAGGGTCAGGGGCCTCATTTAAAATGGAGTGTGTAGGATTCATACTAAAAGTGCAGGTACACCCAAAAGCCGAAAATGCCGGGCGCAAAAAAAAATCCGGATCAATAAAACCATGTGCACGCACACTTGCACGCAATGTTCGCTTTATAAATCACAGTCCAGCTGGAAGGCTGCGCAGGTGAATCCGCCTCATGTCCCGCCCTCTACACGCCCACTTTCTACCTTAAAAGCGTAATGCAAAGTAGAATTTTCATATGGATGAGCCTGCTGAGCATGCGCAGTGGCTTCCTGCAGCCTGTTTGGCGTCAGAATGAATGCATGATAAGACGTGTCGAGCCACCGTGCCACTGAATTTCACTGAGATCTGAGATCTAGATGTTGTGGATGAGGTGGAGGACAGGAAAACCACATTATTTGGTGGTGACAGTAAAAGTAGAAAGAGTATATTTTAGTATAAAATAATTAAAGCGAGTGAGTGGCAGCACGCCGTTGCTGAGCTAAACGCCGTGAGTCCCCCGGTGCAACAGGGGGGGACATGTCCCCCCGTCTTTTCAAAATCATGTTTTTGTCCCCCCACTTTTTACAGTTTAAAAACTAACGGTAGGCTCAACCCGTAATTGCAACTCATCGACACACCCTGTGCGAAGGCGATGCGAGAACGGCCCCGCTCCCCCTCTCCCCTCAGAGCTGCTCAAGGCTGATTTATGGTTCCGTGTTACACCAACGCAGAAGGTGCGCGTCGCCGCGTACCGTACGCCGTAGGCTCTGCGTCGTTTTAACGCGGAACCCTAATTTAGGCTTACACCCGCACGTAAAGGTTTCACACTCATTATATATATAAAAACATCTGTGTCCCTTTAGGGAAGAAATGAGGGGCTCCGTGTAGCCCCTAAACGCTCTACGAAGCCCCTCATTTGTTCTGTCCTAAAGCGGTAGGTGAAGAGGAGGTTCCCGGCGTGTCACCGCGGCTGCAGCAGCAGCAGCAGCACCAGAGTCCTGACTGACGCTGGGCTTCACACACAGAGGGACACGATCAGGGCTATTTTATTTTATTTTATCATTTTAAGTCTGATATATGTTGTGATATGTGATGACATTATTAAGAGTATGACATGAATCTGGCTTCATTTCACCACCTCACCGCCTGCGTCGCCAGTTCTCCGTGTCTTAAGTAAATTCTTACGGGAGGGTCCGAGTTGCCGTAAAGATACGCAGATTTTTTGGTTAGTTTTTTCTTTTTAGATCCTAGCCTTTGCGTAGATGGCGGCTTCCGCATCTTTCAAGCCCTTTTTGTGTGCAAGCAAGCTTTATAGATGAGGCCCCAGGTCATTGATGGCCAGAATGACACCAGCTCCTTAGCAAAATGAAGCATTAATTCTGTTATGTTTATTTATTTATTCTAAATCTGTCGTACTGCTGAATCTCCTTTCACTTTTATATAATGTTTTATGTTTAGGCAAGTGATCTTTGAGGGAAATGAAGAAATGCTCTTCAATTAAACACATGCTTTAAGTGTTCCAGCAAATCAATTCAAACAAACAAAAATCTGTCTCTGACGCTATTTATCAAGCAACGCAGGGCGTCGTGCATAATTCCAATGATACATTTTAAATTATTCAAGATGAATAATGCTCTGCACGCTCACCATGAGTTAAAGAAAATGAAACCTATTAAAACACATAACTTCACAGACCACAAAATGTGTTTTAAAATATGTGGGCTGGAGAGTGGCGCTCCAATAATTTAAGACAACTTGTGATAAATTGCACACTTGAATATAGCATTGTTTTGATCGCTAATAAATCCTCCTTTCCTTAATCCCACTAATGTGTCACTTTGTTCAGAACATCTCAGTGTCGACTGAACTCTCTGGCACTTTTTACCATATTTGAATTAAATTTACTGGATGCATTTTCATTATATTAACGCTTTGATTTAGAGTTCTGCCTTCAATTGAGCTAATTTAACTGAGAAATGAATAAAGTTTGAATAAAGCTCCATGAGACGTAAAAAGAATGAGGGCAATACATTGAAGAAGCGACGATAATAAACTGAGTGAGCTCACATTTATGCAGCTAACCATGCATCCTCGTCAAAACAGCCTGTTTTTTTCTTTTCTTTTGCACAGGTCGCATTGAAACCTCAGACACTTCGTCTGTTCAACCTCAACAACATACTGTTAAAGTCAACAAACACCCACCTGGTGAAGAGTCGTTGCTATTGTTGTCGAGATCATTATCTCTTTCCTCTCAGTCAAACCGAGCAACAAAACCCTCTGCAGGCGGATGAACAGAAATATTCTCTTAAATGGTTTATTCATCACAGCCGCGAGAGGAGTCAGCTGTTGGGTTTCAACAGTCTGACTGAAACCCTCGCTCACTTAAATTCACCCACATAAACACAGTCTCTTCATGTGGCAGAGCCCAAATGAACCGACTGGAGAGTCAATCCATACAGATGTAAGATAGATGTGTTATAATCAGTACTGGAGTTGAGGGAGGATGAGGGGGGATGGCATCCTCTCCTGAAATAAAAACGGTCCAAATCATCCCCCCCTGAAATAAAAACGGTCCAAATCATCCCCCCTGTAAAACTGCCATCCCTCCTTTCCATCCCTTATGTCATTTCATCAATGAATGTGGTTTTACTGCTATTTCAACATTTAGAGTCATCACCAGAAAAATTACTTATTTGACAATTTTCACCTGTTTCAAGTAAATTTTCACTTGAAATAAGTAGAAAAATCTGCCAGTGGAACAAGATTTATCTTCTTATTACAAGCAAAAAAATGTTGTTCCACTGGCAGATTTTTCTACTTATTTTAAGTGAAAATCTACTTGAAACAAGGGAGAATTGTTGTTTTTTCCAGTGATGAGTCTTGTTTTAAGTGTAATGAGATTTTTTTACTAAAATGAGACATTTTAACTAGAAATAAGACAAATATTCTTGTTAAGATTTTGAGTTTTTGTAGTGATCCATTTTACTTTTGCTTTTACTTTCTGCTATTTCAACATTTAGAGTCATCACCAGAAAAATAACACCAGAAAAATAACTTATTTGACAATTTTCACCTGTTTCAAGTAAATTTTCACTTGAAATAAGTAGAAAAATCTGCCAGTGGGACAAGATTTATCTTCTCATTCCAGATTTCTTTTTACTAAAATGAGACATTTTAACTAGAAATAAGACAAATATTCTTGTTAAGATTGTGAGTTTTTGCAGTGATCCATGTTACTTATCCTGTGAAGGACAGAGTCATATTGATAAGTTCAGAAAACTGTTTTTTATTGTTGTGTTTTGATGTATTTGATGTAAGCCCAGTGGATATTTAAAGCTTACAGAAGGCTGCATTTAACTGCTGCTATGTCATTCCTGCAGTATTTCTGCAGCTGTTTTGGTCACTGCTATTATTTGTAATATATTATATTATTTGTAATCAGCACAAATTATCTGTCCCCATATGATCAAATCCACCATCCCCCTGATGTTTTTTTACAACTCGAGTACTGGTTGTATGTGAACACAGAATTATTTAAGTTTGTGTTGACGTGTTCTTCAGTTTCCCGGGTGCTGAGAAAGTTTTTCCCCATGGAGTTTTTTTCTCACTTTTGCTTTCTGTCACATCATAAAAGGCAGAAACATACTCTCCAGTTTTACCCCATGAGAAGAGGTTCACTCTTTCATTTTAAAAGAAGAAAAATGAATCTGGTTCTGGTTTAAAGCAGTCCAGTAAAAAACTGAGAAAAGTATGTTTTTTCCCTCCCAGTGGATCTACTTTGTACTTCCTACTAAAATCAAAGTTGCAAATATATTGCTAGAGAAAAGGGCTTTTGGTTATGAGGGTAAGTTGCAGTCATGGCTCAGTGGATGCAACTTCTTTTCCTGTGCCACCAACAGAGTAAATGTATTTTTTTCCCTCCCCTGACTCTTTACAGAGGACAGTTTTAAGCCCCGGTACACTGCTTGATATGCAGAGAGACTAAAGATCAGAGTTGATGCTGATGCTAGATGGTTGTCAGTCTGAATTTCTGTTTTGTGTTTATTTATTTATTTATTTCGATCATGTGCTCAATATGGTACACTCATTCACAGCATATCGTGTAATCATTTGGATCGAAAAGGAATAGGCTGAAGCTCTGAGCTTAAGCTCCAATGTGTTGCATTGTGTCTTTAGTCTAAACCAGGGGTCGGCAACCCAAAATGTTTTAGATCCATATTGGACCAAAAACACAAAAAACAAATATGTCTGGAGCCGCAAAAAATGAAAAGTCTTGTATCAGCCTTAGAATGAAGGCAACACATGCTGCATGTTTCTATATTAGTTACAACTGGGGGGAGATTTTTTTTTTCATCATGCACTTCAAGAAAAAAGTCAAAATGTCGAGACAAAAAAGTCGAAATGTCGAGATTAAAAAGGAAAGAAGAAAGGAAGAAAAAAGAGGAAAAAAAGGAAAAAGACAAAAGGAAAAAAAGAGAAAAAAGGGGAAAAAAGGAAAAAAGGAAAAAAAGAAAAGAAGAAAAAAAGAAGAAAAAAAGGAAAAAAAAAGTCAAACATTTTTGAAAAAGCTCTACTAGGGCCACTAGGGCGGCGCTAAAGAGCCGCACGCGGCCCTAGAGCCGCGGGTTGCCGACCCCCGGTCTAAACATTGTTGGTACAGTGACCATAGTTGCCAAATGTGGCACCAAATGTGGCACTCCCTGCGCCACGCTGGAGGTTCGCCGCAGCAGCGCGGGAGGAGCTGGCGGCGCCGCAGCTGAGAGGCCGTGAGGCAGAAGCTGCGGGCCGCCAGGCGACGGCTCCCGAGGCGGCGTGGCCAACGGAGCGGCCCACCCCTGCACCCCGTCTGAGGTTCGCCGCGGCCGGGAGGCAGAAGAGGCTGGGAGGCAGAAGCTGCGGGCCGCCAAGCGACGGCTCCTGGGACGGAGACGGAGGGGGAGACGGAGGCGGAGTTGGCTGGGGAGGCGGCTGCGGAGGCGCAGCCGCCAGCGGCGGCGGGTCCTGCAGAGACAGGGCCGGACCAGCGGCCAGAGCAGTGTGTCAAGGAGGAGGAGGCGGTCCTGGACGCACCAGCTCCAGAACGGGGCTGCGCCGTGAAGGAAGCGGTCCCGGAGGCGCACCGGCAGCTGGCGCGGGGCCTCGTCACGGAGGAGGAGGTGGTCCTGGACGCACCGTGTGGCCCGAGGCCACCATGGGCCCGGCCCCGAGAGCGGCTTCCACGGCGGGCGGGCCGACGCCGGGGACGACCCCCCCGACCAGGAAGGCCCGGGGGTTCCGGGCTTCCTCTCCCGCTCCGAGAGGGCGGGGGGGGAGTAGGCTCGGCCGGACAGACCCCGGTGCGAGTTTGGCGTTGGGGGTGTGTGGCAGGGTGGAGGAGCTGCAGCCACTCAGGCTGATTAAGGCACAGGTGGGCCCAATCAGCCTCTCCACCGTGCCAGCCTTCATAAGGCATGGCTGCACAGCAGCAAGAGCTCCTGTGAAGCTGCTGTGAAGGTGCTTGTGCACGCGTGTGATTTGGGTGAATAAAAGGGTCTGCACGAAAGTCCGTGTCTCTCCATCCTTCGGTCGGCCCCGGTAGCACTCGCCCTGCTACACCAAACAAACAGCCCAAAAACTTTAAATTAAATAAAAAAACATTCACTTTAAAGTCTGGATTATGGTTCTGCGCTACAACGCAGAGCACACGCCGCTGCCGTGACGCCGTCGTGAATCCTTCGGACTTCTCTGTCACTCCCGTGACCATACGCCGTGGTGCAGTACCCCCCGGGAGCGCTTGGGGGGGTGCGTTCTTTTCCTGAATGGTTTATCTGACTTTTCCAGTAACAGTGAATCAAAGAGATAAGGACAACTATTGTGCAAAAAAAACAAAACAACAAAAATCACACACACGCGAAGAAAAGAGTGCTGAAAGTTCACGAACCGAAACCGTAAATGCGTTGCTACCAACCGAACCAATCACAGCCCTCTCCGTCTGCGTTGGGTCTGCGACCTCTTGACGCGTAGTTACAATTTTTGGGAGGTGCGTCAGGCGTGGCGTGCGCCGTGGGGTGCTCATTGCGGCGCAACCCGCGGCGCACGCTCGGCGTGGATTTAACTGCAAAACCATAATCCAGCCTTAAATCATCTCATGCAAAAAAGCAATCAGTTCCCCCGATAATCAAGCCGAGACAACTAGAGAGTTAAAAGTACAGTGACTTGGCAACAGCATCATGAACTGTTCGATTGCTTGAGTGGAGAAATGTTCTGACTTAATTTGCATTTTATTGTCCCAACTTTCCAACTCTGCACTTATGAACATAGGCGTAAACAGAAACTATTTTGAGTGTCAGCGACTGAAAATTCTTTATGTTACACAACAGTTTTTTAGTTCTTTTTTAGTTGAGTATTTACTCAACAAAGACGTCCAGCTCTTATATTTGCTGCCATGATTGATAATGTGGTCCACTTTCACATTCTGAAGCTGATTCTGGCAGCTATTTGTGTCTGCCGAGCAGCAGGCGTCGTTCTCCGCCCACCAGCCTCCAGGAACTCAACCAATCAGCAAACACGCAAGTCAAACTAGCTGAACAAGTTGGAAGGGTCGAATTTGGAAAGTCACTTCTTGCAATTCTCAGTCTTTGCCGTTTTGAAATCATTTCAGACTTCTGTAGCAATGCTGGGTGCTGAGCTACTATAGAGGCACCAAAGATTAAACTTAGATACTGAGAAAGAGCACAATATGCATTTAATGAATCTTCTTCTCGCGTCTCCCTAAACTTGCAACTCTTGCACTTCCTTTTGTTAGGAACATCTCTCCAAAGATACGTTATATCTTTTGTTGCATCTTTGTTGTTTTGTATCTTATTATTTTTATCTTCTTATTTCAGGAGTTCACAGCTCCAAACATGCACAGAGTTTTATTAAAGAATTCATTGAACAAGAAACAATGTAGCCTTATACAAAACAGCTTCATTATTGAAAGGTATTGAAAAAAGTAATGCACATTCTTACATTGGAGTTAAAGTCTAACTCTATTATATCGCCCACAATGTGTAATAGAGATACACTTTTCTTTGTGGTCTAATTATGTTTAATTCCTCGTCAGCTCAGTGATGGATTGGAGCTGCAAAAACTGTAAAAGAGTGTTTTTTCCCTGCAGAACATTTTACTGGCAGTACATCCTCTGATTTGCATTCTAATTAGTACCCTAAAAAAAAAAAAAAGAAAAAGAGAGAAAGAAATAGTCTCAAAATTGTTGTTGCCTGTTCCGCCTGCACACTTAGCCCACTTAAATGGCAAAACACATTTTGGAAAAAGAACTTTCATTTTCTAAAAGTCGTGGGTTTAAGTTTTTCTTTCTTCGTGCTGAAACATTTATCTTTTCCAAACAAACTTGGCATTTCTCATACAAACCAGGGCCAGAAGAACAAGTGAACGGGAACACATTTCTTTTTTTTTTTTTTAAGAGTATAAATCATGGTTAATTTGCATTTAATTTGATGGAGAAAAATACAATTCAGTTGGTGCATTATGAAACAAAAAGTGGTGCACAAAATATATTCCACCAGGCAGTGTTCCTCCATGAATCTTATCGTTTGTATTAACAGAAGACGCTAGGCAAAATATCTGAGTCCTCTTTGAGGACAATTTAGACAATTGTTAGGTGTATTAGAGTGCCAATCTTCACACTACTTAAAACCTGTTGAATACCAGATATCCAGTACTCGAGTTGTAAAAAGAATCAGGGGTGATGGTGGATTTGATCATATGGGGACAGATAATTTGTGCTGATTACAAATAATATAATATATTACAAATAATAGCAGTGACCAAAACACCTGCAGAAATACTGCAGGAATGACATAGCAGCAGTTAAATGTAGCCTTCTGTAAGATTTAAATATCCACTGGGCTTACATCAAATACATCAAAACACAACAATAAAAAACACTTTTCTGAACTTATCAATATGACTCTGTCCTTCACAGGATAAGTAACATGGATCACTGCAAAAACTCAAAATCTTAACAAGAATATTGGTCTTATTTCTAGTTAAAATGTCTCATTTTAGTAAAAAAATCTCATTACACTTAAAACAAGACTCATCACTGGAAAAAACAACAATTTTCACCTGTTTCAAGTAGATTTTCACTTAAAATAAGTAGAAAAATAAGGTAAGTCTTGTCCCACTGGCAGATTTTTCTACTTATTTCAAGTGAAAATTTACTTGAAACAGGTGAAAATTGTCACATAAGTTATTTTTCTGGTGTTATTTTTCTGGTGTTATTTTTCTGGTGGTGACTCTAAATGTTGAAATAGCAGTAAAACCACATTCATTGATGAAATGACATAAGGGATGGAAAGGAGGGATGGCAGTTTTACAGGGGGATGATTTGGACCGTTTTTATTTCAGGGGGGGATGATTTGAACGTTTTTATTTCAGGGGGGGATGATTTGGACCGTTTTTATTTCAGGGGGGGATGATTTGAACGTTTTTATTTCAGGGGGGGATGCCATCCCCCCTCATCCTCCATCAACTCCAGTATTGGGCACATGGGCGTCAGCAGCTTTTGTAATGTGGGGGGGACACTTTTTTTGGGGGGGGGTCTGGGGGTCCTCCCCCAGAAAATTTTGAAAATAGTAGATTCAATTTCCTGCATTCTGGTGCATTTTACACCCAAAATAATCTCCCTCTCTCTTTGTTTTCCCTTGGAGCTGGCATGGTCTGCAATTACTGACTACTATTATGTTTTGGTTTAATTTATAGAGGACTGACACTGACAACTTTTTTGGCACTTTTTAGGCACTTTATTAAATGAGGATTAATGTCATGCAACAAAAAATCTCTTGAAAAAAAAGTAATGAGGAAATACAAACTATTCAGTGACCTGCAGAACATACAACTATAACTCAATACAACTATAACTCAATACTCAATACAACCTGTTAAATGTTCCATATCTTCACCCATCTCCTCTTTTATCTGTACATGCTTATAGCAGGATTTCTACAAATAGAACATAACCATCAT
Organism: Cololabis saira; assembly: GCF_033807715.1. Lineage (NCBI taxonomy): Eukaryota > Metazoa > Chordata > Actinopteri > Beloniformes > Belonidae > Cololabis > Cololabis saira. The sequence goes on from NC_084593.1 coordinate 3,875,521, forward strand.
ACAAAGGCTCCAAACGTGTGACCTCTTTTGTCATTTGCAGAGACAAATGACTGGCAAATCTCATCTAGTCAAGTTTGTCAAGATGCTCTTGGTGGATGTGGCAAACAGCCACATTGTTCAAGAGCTTTTGAGTCATTGAAGAGCGCAGCCAGGTCTTGAGCCTTCTTAAGACACTAAAACTTCTCTCAGCCTCTGCTGAGGAGCATGGCACAACAAGAAGAAGCCTGACCAACACTTCTACTTGAGTGAACAGACCTGGAACCTCTGGCAGCATAGCTCTCAATGTATCCACCACTTCACTGACTGTGCTGCAGGGATACTGAAGTTTGAACATGGCCAGCTGTTCCTCCAACGAATGGTGGTTTAGTTCTGGGTACGAACTGACCACATCCACATCCTCCACCTTTCTAACCTTATTAACACTTTATATATCAGTGGCGGCTGGTGACTGAAAAGATTGGGGAGGTTGGGAGGAAAACCAACCCACGGCGTCATGTTATTTTATATTAGTTGACTACTTATCCCTATTTTCTTATATTCAACAAAAAGTAAAAGAATGGCTTACAAGATTTCTTAACAATATAATTTTATTCAATCCTGTTGTTTCCAGATGAACCATACAGGCGTACTACAGTATTTATCAAGGATGTGAGGTGTAACAAGAAGCAGCCCAGTGTTCAACACCTGTGAAGGCTCCCAGTACGTCACAGGGGGAATTTTACACAACACCCTCTGATTTAAAAAGAAAAAAATAGTTTTCTAGGGACAAAATAAAATCCCAGAATGCTTTTAGTCATCATACAGCGAGAAATATATATTTTACTTTCATAATATTCACTCAGTGAATGTACATAATCACTTTTTTGCACGTTTTTTGCAACCTCGCCAGAATAAAGGCTGATTTCTGTCTGCCTTCCGGCTCCGGAGCTGATTTATGGTTCTGCGTTACACCAACGCAGAGCCTACGGCGTAGGCTACGCGGCACGCGCAACGTACGCCGTACCCTACGCCGTAGGCTCTGCGTCGATATATATATAAGCTGGCTGTGTTTGACCATGGAACAACGCAATTTTACTGTTTGGCCACTCAAGGTAAAACTTGGTAACTTACTTAATAATTTCTTATGTCCATCTCGGCATCTCCACATCGGCTTGCCTCAGACTGACAGAATGTTTTGAATGATGCTGCTGCTGCTGCCGTGTTAAAAAACAGAGGTAAAACGCGGAGTGGATTTCTGTAGATATGGGTAATCTCCTACTCATAAAGTGGAACGGATTTGATTGTGAAGCAATGAAAACACGCTGGACTAGCAAATGTGGGGGGGTCCGAACGACTTTTTTTCAAGAGTGTATGGCAAAATATATGGTGGCGACGCGCAATTTGGGCATATATAATAAGAGGTGAATCCTGAGAAGAGGGCTGGTCTGCAAAGAGTTGCTGCAATGCACATAAACACAGATACATGCATATAATTTAAAAAATAAAGGGAGGGAGTGAAACTGTATTTAAAGTATGAGGCCTATGTGTCATTAATATGATCCTTTTTTAACCACATGTCTGCAAATCCTGGGAACACCATGTCATTGCAGTTTTTTACCACCACAGCTGCTTCATTGTGTTTTTTTCAAGCTAGAGTGAAAGAAAGATTACTGTGATGTCTGTAAAATTTACTGTTGCTCAACCTTTATAAGCTTACACAGGACACGGTCCATTTACTCCGTCTGAGCTACTCGATCTACTGAGCTACTCATCCTTAAGAGCCGAGAAATCATGACACTGTTTTTATAGATAACTGTGCCATTGGACAAGTGTGCTCCTACGAATATTGAGGTGTAATTATTGCCAAACATGCAGAGTCTCTCTGCAATTAGCCGGCCTGGGAAGTTTATTTTCTGACAAGGTTAAGACTGATTGGAGTTAGCGGGAAAAAAAAGGTAATGTTGTTCTTTTCCCTTGCTGTGGTCGTAAGTGTCATTAGGAGGACTCGGGCTTCACCTCCAGGTAGGAGTTGGGAATTGGGAATTAGAAGTTGCGTTCCGTATTGAACCAATACGAAACCGAACAGGAAGTCGGCCATTTTGAACATTTTGAATTAATCGTGTAATTTTGGCGCAATTTATGCCATTTCTTCAGCAGTTAATGCGGCCCGAACCGTAACGTGCACCCAGGTGTGTTAGACATCAAAATGTGCGTCTCCATCCTGCAAAAATGCGCATTACTTTTCTCAGTCAAAAGCGTTACCGTGGTGACAATAGACGCCAAAAAGCGCACCCACCCTTCATCTGGTTGGTCCATATGTGAAAGTTCCTATTTTCTCCAATAACTTGAATGGTTTGACATAAAGACTCGTGAGTGGTGTCATCGGACTCGGTTTTGAGTCCTTGAACATAATTGGTGCAAATTAGCTCCGTCCCTTCATCTGATTGGTCGATATCTGATAGTTCCTACTTTCTGCCATAACTTTTGAATGGTTTGATATAGAGAGTCGTGGGTGGTGTCATCTGCTAAATGTCCAGGCCTGAAGAATCTACATTAGTCATACAAGCTTCCACTGCAGCCTGAACGTGCACAACGGTGGAGGACCCGTTCATCGCTGCTTGCAGCTTTAATTTATTAATTATTATTGTTATTTTTTATTTCATCAATGTATTGTTCTGCTCTTTTAATTTTTTTTGTGCTTATGTTTGAAATAAAATCTATCAATCAATCAATCAATCAATCCAAAGGTAACTAAAAGTAATCTGGTATATTACTTTTTTATTGTAGTACTTAGACTAAGTTACTGATTACATGTTTTAAGAGGTAACTTGTAATTGTACATGGTTACATTTTTAACTCTCCCAACCCTGGTCACCTTCATCATTACCCGTCAGTCATTTATAGACATACATTGATAGATAAGAATAACATGATTTAACTGTCAAAACTGGTCGATGCACTCACATTATCACTAATATTACCATATCTGGATTATTGTGTGGAAGTTTGGGACATCACATACAGTATATAAGCAATTTACAACCGCTATTCAGACTGCAAAAAAAAGCAATCAGGAAACTTCACAACGTGGGTTATAAGGATATAATAATTATAAGGTTATAAGGATCGCACAAACACACTGTTTTTAAAGTCACATGTGTTGAAATTCTGGGACATTGTCAAACTAAAAACTCTACAAATCATATTCAAAGCGATAACTGATTCACTTCCAGGCAATTTACAGAAAATGTTTTGTGACAGGGAGGGGGTTATAATTTAAGAGGAAAATTTAACTTAAAAAAACAATGTGTTCATTCTAAAAGGAAAAGCATGTGTATCTCAGTTGTTGGAGTGGATCTATGGAATGGGTTGGTGATGGGTTGAAGCAATGTACAAATATAAATCAATTTAAAAAAAACGGTCTAAAAAGGAAGTTCTGGGAAGTTATTTGATTGAGGAGTTATGTTAAGGAAAGATTGTGTTTGTTAGCTGGTTAGGTGGGAAAATCTGTAGCCTAATAGTGTAAATTAGCAGCTATTTATTATTAATATGTATGTTTAATTTATAATAGAGGTAACAAAGGGGCAGAGTTAAATAAGTTTTAATTCTACCTGCTCCTTTTCGGACACTGTTTTTTTTCCCTGTTTGTATTACGTTTTTGTTGCTTTCTTTCTGTATGTTTTGAATTTGTTTTAAAATTTTATATTTTCCCTTATGTGTTCGAAATAAACAATTCAATCAATCAATCCAATCATTATGCTCTGGGTAGAAGCATATAGGAGATCAGAGAGCCTTGCTTTTTGGCTCAGCTCTCTTTTCACCACAACATACTGGTACAGTCTGCACTACGGCTCCATGACTCACCAATCTCCCTGCCGATCCCCCACTCCATTCTCCCCCAACTCTTGAACAGGACCACAACATAGTTGAATTCTTCCATTTGAGGCGGCACCTTATCTCCAACCTGAAGTGGGTATTCAGCCCTTTTCTGACTGACAATCAGGCTCTCCTCATTCATGCTGCTTCACAAATGGCTGCAAAACGGCTGCAGTGAGAGCTGAAGACTCAACGGCAGACAAATAACAGATACATAAAAACAGCCTAAAGCAAACGAGGGCCACCCAGGCCCCGTCCTGGAGCCAGGTATGGGGGAGGAGTTTGTTGGTGACCACCTGGTAACCAGGGCTTGAAAGATGCGCAAGCCACTTTCTACGCAAAGGTTGGGATTAAAAAAAAAAAAAACTAACTGAAAAATGTGTGTATCTTTATGCCAACCCTGACCCTTGCGCACGAACATTTTGAAGATATGGGGAACTGGTGACGCAGGCGGTGAGGTGGTGAAATGAAGAAAAATCTGTGTCCCTTTAGGGGCTCTGTACCTCTTGGCCTCCACCTTCAAATCACACTACTTCTTTTTTATTTCTGCCACAGATCCGTGGCAATCGCGGCGTTTAGCGCAGCAACATCGTGCTGCCACTCACTCGCTTTATTTTATAATATTTATATACTATTTATACTTTTACTGTGACCACCAAATAATCTGTGAAATTTAGTGGCACGGTGGCTCGACACGTCTCATTCATCCTGAAGCCCAAACAGGCTGCAGGTGGCGCTGCGCATGCTCAGCAGGCTCATTTATATGCAAATACAGTCATGAACTACTTTGCATTGCCCATTTATGGTATGAAGTGGGCGTGTAGAGGGCGGGATATAATAATATATAATTCACCTGCGCAACCTTCCAGCTGGACTGTGATTTATAAAGAGAACATTGCGTGCAAGTGTGCGTGCACGCGGTTTTATAAATCCAGATTTTTTTGTGGGCACGCCATTTTCGGTTTTTGGGTTTACGAGCACTTTTAGTATGAATCCTACACACTCTTTTATAAATGAGGCCCCAGGGGCCTCATCTATAAAGCTTGCTTGCGCAGAAAAAGCGCCTGAAAGTTGCGGAAGCCGCCATCTACGCAAAGCCTCGGATCTAAAAAGAAAAAACTAACCGAAAAATCAGCTTATCTTTACAGCAACCCGGACCCTTCCGTAAGAATTTACTTAAGACACGGGGAACTGGCGACGCAGGGTTTGAGGTGTTTAAATGAAGCCAGATTCATGTCATACTCTTAATAATGTCATCACATATCAAAACATATATCAGACGTATGATAAAATAGCGCTGATCGTGTCCCTCTGTGTGTGAAGCGTCAGTCAGGACTCTGCTGCTGCTGCTGCTGCTGCTGCAGCCGCGGTGCAGGACACGCCGGGAACCTCCTTGTCACCCACCGCTTTAGGACAGAACAAATGAGGGGCTTCGTAGAGCGTTTAGGGGCTCCACGGAGCCCCTCATTTCTTCCCTAAAGGGACACAGATTTTTTTATATATATAATGAGTTTTACGCTCGCGTGAAACCTTTAGGTGCGGGTGTAAGCCTAAATTAGGGTCCCGCGTTAAAACGACGCAGAGCCTACGGCATAGGGTACGCGGTGACGCGCACCTACGTCGTAGGTTCTGCGTTGGTGATGCGGAACCATAAATCAGCCCTGAGCAGCTCTGAGGGGAGACGGGAGTGAGGAGGGGGAGCGGGGGGTGAAGCGGGGCTGCCGGGCCGTTCTCGTATCATCTTCCCACAGGGTGTGTCGATGGTTTGCAATTAATGGCTGATCCTACCGTTAGTTTTTAAACTTTAAAAAGTGGGAGGGACAAAAAACATGATTTTGAAAAGACGGGGGGACGTGTGTCCCCCTGTTGCGCCGGGGCACTCACGGCGTTCCGCACAGCAACGGCGTGCTGACACTCACTCGCTGTATTTTATACTATTTATTTTTCTACTTTTACTGTGACCACAAAATAATGTTGTTTTCCTGTCCTCCACCTCATCCTCAACATCTCGATCTCAGATCTCAGTGAAATTCAGTGGCACGGTGGCTGGACACCCTCTCATTCATCCTGACGCCAAACAGGCTGCAGGAAGCCGCTGCACATGCTCAGTAGGCTCATCCATATGCATTTATGGTAAAAAGTGGGCGTGTAGAGGGCGGGATATGAGGCGGATTCAGCTGCGCAGCTTTCCAGCTGGACTGTGATTCATAAAGTGAACATTGCGTGCAAGATTGCGTGCACATGGTTTTATTGATCCGGATTTTTTTTTGTGCTCGCCATTTTCGGCTTTTGGGTGTACGTGCACTTTTAGTATGACTCCTACTCAGTCCATTTTACCAAACGTTGTATCAAACGTTGATGTGATTCTTGCACATTACAAAGACACTGCTGGTGAGAAGGCGCTGACCGTGCAGACGCTTTCATGCCAAGGAGATCTTCCTTGTTGCATGTTGACGTGTCCTTGGGCAACAGCACCCTGCATTTCTTCCAGATGGCTCGGTCAGCACCTCGCTCTGTAGCTCACAGCTTTCAATGTTTGAGCTTGGGTTAAGAGTGCGATATGAATAAAATCATCCCGACACACCCATTTGATGTACTGGCTGTAAATGATGGATGAAAACTGTTGTGTGACAAATACAATACAGCCTTTGAACATCAGTTCAAGGAAATGTTGAGTGCAAATGGAAATTGTTAAGGTGGTGCACCCTATAGACATATGGGTGTTGTCTTATCCAGGTTGGTGCTGCAGCAGAACCCTGCAGTCCCATTAAGCTCTACTGCATGTCTTCTTAGCAACACCTGTTGCTAAGAAGCACAGATACAGCTTGGATACCGTAGTACCTGCAGGGAGGTCTCCTCCACTGGCAGTTATCAGTTCAAGGCTGAGATCCCGTGGGATCCTGCGGGAGAGTTCATCACTTTGACAGCTGGGAGGTCGACCACCGTTAAATCCAGATTCTTGACTTAAGGCTCAGCTCGTCACAAGAATCTCAAAGGGCTGTCATAACACTGCCAGTCTGCCGCTGATTTGGTAGCTGCTCTTAACTTCCAGGCTAGTCTCAGTCATGAGCAAGATCCAAAAATACTTCAGCTCCTTCTGTTGTGAGTGTTTGACTTCTATCCCAAAGGGAGTGATCCCAGAAAGCTGGGATGAAGTCAGAGCCTCTGGCCTCATCCTCTCTGCTTAACGTGTAAAATGCCAGGGTGCAGTATATTACCAGCAATATGTAAGATGTTTTTGTAAGAAATTACACAAGGTCACAGAGAGACTCTCCTCTAGATTTTTTATTGGTATTTTATCAATTAATTATTGAAGAGTTGTTTTAAACCTCTACCTGATGTTTTACAATCACAATCTTTTTTCACTGGGCGAGTCAACTCCATTTTATTTGCTCTTCCTGAGGGTGACAATCGACAACCCATAAATCTCCATAGGCGTCTAGAGGTTCCCTAGGAAACCTCTAGACGCCTCAGGTCCTTTCCTCCTCAAGCAGAGACCCCTCTAGGGAGCATTACCTCTCAATGGAGAATAAATCATCCCTGAATCTCCAGGACAGACTGCTGTCACTGAAAGCTGGACTTATTCTTGCCACAGCAGAAAACAATGACTGCGTTTCCATGCATCAATAACCCTTTTAAAACCCGAATATTGACAATAACCCGAATTTGCATGGCCATAACCCCTTTGAATAACCCAAATTTGCTCATATTCCGGTTTTTAAAAACCTGAATATGACCCCTGGGTTACCCCTTTTAAAACCTGAATATTTGGTCATGTAAACGCCAAACGGAATATCCCCATCAAACGGAACAGGAATTTGTTTTCTGCACATGCTCTGTTCACAAGGAATCCTGGTCTTTTGAGTCCAGGAAGTTCTTATAAACACGGAGAAACCAAGACCAGGAGGAGACTAATCACTTCATAAATGTAATGAAGGATATGAACATTTCTGCATTTGTAGACGGTACAAAGTACCGGGATAGAAGATTTACAAGAAGGAGAGGGAAAAGTTGCTCAAAGCAGCATTTGTTTTGAATTTGGATCTCCGTGCTCCGTTCTCCGTGCTCCGTTCTCCGTGCGTCACTGGTTTGATCCAGATATCCTGAATGATTAATTACCATGTAAACGGAATATTCCCAATGTTTCAGTAACCGGAATATTAGCAATAACCTGAATTTTGACCGCATGTAAACGTAGTCATTGAGCGGTCCGTCTTTACAGAGAAACAAGCTCATTTCAGTTCAACAGAGAACGAAACATCTTTTGTGGCATCGGTGAGGGAAGTTAACTTTGTACTCAAGGAGCAACTTTAGAAAAGAGCCTCCGTTAAGACTTTGGCTCACATGTCTGGGTAAAGTTTGACAACTTGTTTTTTTTGTTAGAACAAATCTATAAAAGGAATTTTAGGGGTTTTTTTTTGCTGGTGACCACTAGAGGCGCTAGAATATTCAAGTTCTCAATTCAGGCATATGGTCAATTTTGGTCAACCAATTTGTATGCATAATTGTCAAGATTAAAACATTGTATATCCAAGGAAATAGATAAAACAATACTAAAAAGGCCTTTATGAATCATATTGTAATATTTTAGCCAATATTGGATACAAAATATCACTTTTTTATAGATGTTTTTGACACAGCTTGCCTTGCTAGCTTGCCTAGCTACCTAGCTGCTTAAATTAGCATAACATCCCATTACTAGTTAGAATGCAAAAAAAAAGGATGCTTATTATGTGTGTGTTAAAAACGCCTATAAAAAGTAATAGTTTTTTTTTAACCAATATTGGACAAAATATAGCAATACAATTAAAGAAATGTTTTTCAATTGATGTTTTATCCATTTCCCTAAATATAAAATCTTGAACATTGAATATTTTGCATATAAACTGTACATTTTGACCATTATTGTTACCATATGCATGGATTGAGTATTTGAATGCGCCTCCAGTGGTCACCAGCAAAAAAATCCATGATGACAACTCCCCTATTATTCCTCCTAGGGGTTCCTTCTAACAAAAAAATAAGGTTGTCAAACTCAATCTTAGAGTTTGCCCCCTGACTATTGGCAATTTAAACACAACAGGTCCTGTAAGTTTTAGTGCAAGTTCAGAACAATGACAAACAAATCCTTTCGTTCAGCTGCGGGGAATTAATGGAAAATGTTTCGGCAGAATAACAATAAGGTACAGTAAAAGCAAAAGGTTGCTGCGGTGTGCGATTAGGGACATTTCAGTATTATCTGTATTGAATGGTTCCGCTTGCTTTCTTTCTTTGATTTTGCAGCATCATTGTGACATTTATTCACACTTAAGGAGCGACAAACCCTCTGCCATTCAAAAGAAAGAAATCATTTCCATTTGGTTGCATTAGAGATCTATAGATTAATTATCTTAATCCCAAACTGAAATGTTATGTTACATCTCACCCCGAACAAATTATCTTTCATGAAGTTTGAAAACATTCAAGATTTTTAGTCACTCTGCAATGGATCCATATTTAAGGACAAGCATTTCAATTTGTAAAATGTAAAAAACGTTAATATAAACAATCAGGAAACATTGTGAAATAGGCATCTTTTCAGTTAAGTGCACTGTGATGTTTATTTGGTTAAGACTATGGTAACAATTGAAGCAGAAATGACTTCAGTTTGGTAAATGGACACAGATGACAGCCCGTTGTGTCACAATGTAAATATTATATAAATGGATTCAAATAACACTTTATTAATGCCCAAGCGGAAGCTGTCGTTCTGCAGAATACATCATTTTTTTAGAGGAAACAAAATAAAATGCAGCATCTATAGGTAACCATGGTGAAATTCTCTCTGCATCCAACATTAACAGCAATCAGAGATGACGGCTCAGAGTCCGGGGTTCAGAAACACTCACGGTACCTCAGGATTATACCATTAACAGGCTTAGCAGTCCCTCCCTCTTTACCCTGCTCTCTACTTTCCTTCCTTCCTTCCTTCCTTCCTTCCTTCCTTCCTTCCTTCCTTCCTTCCTTCCTTCCTTCCTTCCTTCCTTCCTTCCTTCCTTCCTTCCTTCCTTCCTTCCTTCCTTCCTTCCTTCCTCCCTCCTGCTCTATCCTTCCTTCTCCCTTCCTCTTTTCTCCCTTCCTTCCTTCTTTACTCCTTTCCTTCTTTCTTTTCTCCCTTCCTTTCTTCTTTTCTCCCCTCGTACATTCTTTCCTTGTTTTCTCCTTTCCTTCCTTCATTCTCTCCTCCCTTCCTTCCTTCCTTCCTTCCTTCCTTCCTTCCTTCCTCCCTTCCTTCCTTCCTTCTTTCCTTCTTTTCTTCCTTCCTTCTTTCCTACCTTCTTTCCTTCCTTCCTTCCTTCCTTCCTTCCTTCCTTCCTTCCTTCTTTCTTTTCCTCCCTTCCTTTCTTCTTTTTTCCCTTTGTTCCTTCTTTCCTCCCTTCCTTCTTTCTTCCCTTCTTTCCTCCCTTCCTTCCTTCCTTCCTTCTTTCTTCCCTTCTTTCCTTCTTTCCTTCTTTTCTCCCTTCTTTTCGTCCTTCCTTTCTTCCCTTCCTTCCTTCTTTTCTCCTTCCTTCCTTCCTTCCTTCCTTCCTTCCTTCTTTCCTTCTTTCCTTCCTTCCTTCCTTCCTTCCTTCCTTCCTTCCTTCCTCCCTTCCTTCCTTCCTTCCTTCCTTCCTTCCTTCCTTCCTTCCTTCCTTCCTTCTTTTCTCCCTTCCTTCCTTCCTTCCTTCCTTCTTTTCGTCCTTCCTTTCTTCCCTTCCTTCCTTCTTTTCTCCTTCCTTCCTTCCTTCCTTCCTTCCTTCCTTCCTTCCTTCCTTCCTTCCTTCCTTCCTTCCTTCCTTCCTTCTTTCCTTCTTTTCTTCCTTCCTTCTTTCCTACCTTCTTTCCTTCCTTCTTTCCTTCCTTCCTTCCTTCTTTTCGTCCTTCCTTTCTTCCCTTCCTTCCTTCTTTTCGTCCTTCCTTTCTTCCCTTCCTTCCTTCTTTTCTCCTTCCTTCCTTCCTTCCTTCCTTCCTTCCTTCCTTCCTTCCTTCCTTCCTTCCTTCCTTCCTTCCTTCCTTCCTTCCTTCCTTCCTTCCTTCCTTCCTTCCTTCCTCCCTCCCTTCCTTCCTTCCTTCCTTCCTTCCTTCCTTCCTTCTTTCTTCCCTTCCTTCCTTCTTTCCTACCTTCTTTCCTTTATTCCTTCCTTCCTTCCTTCCTTCCTTCCTTCCTTCCTTCCTTCCTTCCTTCCTTCCTTCCTTCCTTCCTTCCTTCCTTCCTTCCTTCCTTCCTTCCTTCCTTCCTTCCTTCCTTCCTTCTTCCATTCCTCCTACCTTGACCCAAAGACAGCACAAGGGTTAATAACAGGGTTGCCAAAGTTATAAAAATTCACTTACACAAATTCTGTTAAAGGCCACTGCTTTTGTTAAAAGTAAGATTACTCCACTCCTGTTTCAGTAAACATGACCCTCGGTGGAACTTGTAGTTTAGAAAAACAAGAACAAGGACTCTAAAATACAAAGCACAAGCCATCGGTCACATGACCCGCTGGTTTTCTGCGGAGTTGTTTTGAGGCCTCTTTCCTCCACTCGCTGTAAAATACAACGTATACCTTCAAACGAGCTGTGGAGCTGCCGGCGGATGTTTACGCCGGAGTATCTCGTTTCAGATGTTGTTTTTGTAGAAATCAAAAATTATGGCTGATGAATTATTCAGATCATCATCAGTTACTGCTTGTTGTTGTCCCGCTCTTGGCTTTCAGGATATACACATAAAATATAATAATAAAACAACAGCCATTAGTTGAAAGCAAGGATAGTTGACTGCTTCTATTGCAATTTGAAAAATACAGAACATAAAACCCTTATACGTGCTATTAAACACAAGTTAAATGTGAAAATCTTTTGATTAATCATGATCAAATTTATGTATTTGATTGACAGTCCTAATTGGCATGGAATGTTGATGGTCATTCATCATGGTAGAAATCATTAGTCCTTAAACAGCCCAGAATTCATACAACCGAAGGAAAAACATTTTAATATAAAAAAAAGCTCAGTGGAAAATCTAAGCAAGCTTCATTTAAAGGGGACCTATTATGGCATTTAATGTATATTTTAAACAGGTCTTGAATGTATTAAAAACAATCTAAAGCTTGTTTTTTCTACATAAAACAGAAATTCAGCCTGTGGGCCATGTCTCTAGTTTTACCGTTTCTAACCTCCTTCTCTATGAGGGATTCTGAGGGGGCGGAGCTATGATAATGAGGCTCTGTGCTGATTGGCTGCTTGAATGACGTGTAGCAGGGGAGGGAACAAAACCTCTCCGGCCAGAAGAGCAGCAGTTCCGTACACAAAGCGTGTCCCATGTGAGGGAGCTTCTGCGACAAAATCAATTCCATTGCTTTATTTTTTTTGTATTGAACTGTCCTAACTGGCCGAGAGTTTAACAGTTTCAGTGTGGACAGAGAGAGTTTAATGGTTTCAGTGTGGACAGAGAGAGTTTAATGGTTTCAGTGTGGACAGAGAGAGTTTAACAGTTTCAGTGTGGACAGACAGAGTTTAACAGTTTCAGTGTGGACAGACAGAGTTTAACAGTTTCAGTGTGGACAGAGAGAGTTTAACAGTTTCAGTGTGGACAGAGAGAGTTTAATGGTTTCAGTGTGGACAGAGAGAGTTTAACGGTTTCAGTGTGGACAGAGAGAGTTTAACAGTTTCAGTGTGGACAGACAGAGTTTAACAGTTTCAGTGTGGACAGAGAGAGTTTAACAGTTTCAGTGTGGACAGAGAGAGTTTAACAGTTTCAGTGTGGACAGAGAGAGTTTAACAGTTTCAGTGTGGACAGACAGAGTTTAACAGTTTCAGTGTGGACAGAGAGAGTTTAATGGTTTCAGTGTGGACAGAGAGAGTTTAACAGTTTCAGTGTGGACAGAGAGAGTTTAACGGTTTCAGTGTGGACAGACAGAGTTTAACAGTTTCAGTGTGGACATAGAGAGTTTAATGGTTTCAGTGTGGACAGAGAGAGTTTAACGGTTTCAGTGTGGACAGAGAGAGTTTAACGGTTTCAGTGTGGACAGACAGAGTTTAACAGTTTCAGTGTGGACAGAGAGAGTTTAATGGTTTCAGTGTGGACAGAGAGAGTTTAACGGTTTCAGTGTGGACAGAGAGAGTTTAACAGTTTCAGTGTGGACAGACAGAGTTTAACAGTTTCAGTGTGGACAGAGAGAGTTTAACAGTTTCAGTGTGGACAGAGAGAGTTTAACAGTTTCAGTGTGGACAGAGAGAGTTTAACAGTTTCAGTGTGGACAGACAGAGTTTAACAGTTTCAGTGTGGACAGAGAGAGTTTAATGGTTTCAGTGTGGACAGAGAGAGTTTAACAGTTTCAGTGTGGACAGAGAGAGTTTAACGGTTTCAGTGTGGACAGACAGAGTTTAACAGTTTCAGTGTGGACAGAGAGAGTTTAATGGTTTCAGTGTGGACAGAGAGAGTTTAACGGTTTCAGTGTGGACAGAGAGAGTTTAACGGTTTCAGTGTGGACAGACAGAGTTTAACAGTTTCAGTGTGGACAGAGAGAGTTTAACGGTTTCAGTGTGGACAGACAGAGTTTAACAGTTTCAGTGTGGACAGAGAGAGTTTAATGGTTTCAGTGTGGACAGAGAGAGTTTAACGGTTTCAGTGTGGACAGAGAGAGTTTAACAGTTTCAGTGTGGACAGACAGAGTTTAACAGTTTCAGTGTGGACAGAGAGAGTTTAACAGTTTCAGTGTGGACAGAGAGAGTTTAACAGTTTCAGTGTGGACAGAGAGAGTTTAACAGTTTCAGTGTGGACAGACAGAGTTTAACAGTTTCAGTGTGGACAGAGAGAGTTTAATGGTTTCAGTGTGGACAGAGAGAGTTTAACAGTTTCATTGTGGACAGAGAGAGTTTAACGGTTTCAGTGTGGACAGACAGAGTTTAACAGTTTCAGTGTGGACAGAGAGAGTTTAATGGTTTCAGTGTGGACAGAGAGAGTTTAACGGTTTCAGTGTGGACAGAGAGAGTTTAACGGTTTCAGTGTGGACAGACAGAGTTTAACAGTTTCAGTGTGGACAGAGAGAGTTTAACGGTTTCAGTGTGGACAGAGAGAGTTTAAGGGTTTCAGTGTGGACAGAGAGAGTTTAACGGTTTCAGTGTGGACAGAGAGAGTTTAACAGTTTCAGTGTGGACAGAGAGAGTTTAACAGTTTCAGTGTGGACAGAGAGAGTTTAACGGTTTCAGTGTGGACAGACAGAGTTTAACAGTTTCAGTGTGGACAGAGAGAGTTTAACGGTTTCAGTGTGGACAGAGAGCGTCCGATGTCACGCAGCTCGACGTGATAGTCGGACGCTCTCATGCAGTTACACGCTGTTAACGGATCTTAAAGCCTGAATTACGGTTCTGCGTTAAATCGACGCGCACCCTACACCGTAGGCTCTGCGTTGGTGAAACGCAGAACCATAAATCAGCCTTTAGTCACCTGAAGACGGAACGGGTCACCTCGTCTTCACACTAATTCACACAGGAAGATTTAATTGAATTCTAAACAGGTACACCACAGTTATTTACTCCGATTCCTCATAATTTCATTTCTTATGTTACAAGACAAATGAATCATGTTAACTGTAAAGAAATCACAACACTGAATTTTGAAATTTGCTGAATTAAATAAAAACAAAAATTAAAAGACAAAAACGATAACTAACTGAAACTATATTGCGTGTTTAGAAAACTAACTAAAACGAACTGAAATTATAGATATAATTTCCTCCGTTTTTGTCCCTGTCAATATAAGCCTCTTGGTATGATCAATTTATTCCGCTCTGGCCGTTTATCTCCAACTGGCAGCTACGGCACCTGAACGCCTCACGGTCCGTGACTAAAACTAAAACTAAAACTAAAACTAAGCATTTTTGAAAATATAAAAACTAATAAAAACTAGCAAACCCACACTAAAAACGAATTAAAACTAACTGAATTGAAGTAGAAAAAGTCAAAACGAAATAAAACTAAACTAAAAGGAAAAATTCAAAACTATTATAACACTGGTCACCATTCTGAACGGCTCGTAGAAGTGACATGACACTGGAAGGATCCTCCGGGCGGGGTGAACAGACCCTGCAGAATTTAGTTGCTTTCCTCCTTCTCTGAGTTGTCAGGGTCAGGGGAGACCACTTTATATATGTTAAAGCAAGAAAAAACGTGTTTTTCATAATAGGTCCCCTCTAAGACTCGATATGAACATATCCAACACGATGACCTCCTTGTACAGTAGAGCCTTTCTACAACCAGCACTCACCAACTGCCCTCAAAAGTTGAAGAAATACGGACATTTATCGGGTCCCTGTTGGTCCCTGCTCACATCTGTGGGCCCGGATTCTTCCAGCGCTGAGCCTAGGAATCGTCCAAAGTGACAGCATCCTCTCACTTTGCTTCTTATGTGAAAGAGGAAGAAGAAAAGAGAATATCCTTGAGGTAACCAGGAACATACTTCTCAAATAAAATCCATGCTTTTGACAATATAAAAAGAATCAACCTATGGTCTAGAATTTTTAACCAAATGTAATTTGTCATTTCACTGTACACCGCTGATAATGGTTCACTTGGACTAAATTGAATTTTTTTTACTTTCTCTGTAAAGTGCTGCCAGATGACTTGTTGGGAAGTGGTGCTAGACAAATAAATGAAGTTGAACCGAAACGAATTGAACTGCTAAGAATCCACTTGTACTCACTTTTTCAGCCGGCAACAATAACATTTTAAATCGAATAATATTGGCTTTGAGAACCCAACAACATGGTGTGTTAAAAAGATCAGAGAGACCAGAGCTTCTGTGCTTCTCTGCACCCTTGGAACGATGTGGGCTGCAGATTAAAGCTGCTGCATTTGTCACATTTTCAGAGAACAGGACAACACAGCAGACATTTAAGGCCTTGTTGCTACAGTATCTGCTCGCATGTTCAGAGAAATGTTCCAGCTAGATGTTTTGCATTCTCCTCCAAGCCTGGCTTCAGTCGCCTCCCCAGCGCTCCCCTTCTGCATATTTAAACATGTAACCTATATACTGCATGTCGCTGTAATATGCAGCTAACGGTGCTCAACCTCTGCAGAGATTTAATTTTTTCATTGGATAAATGATAAAGTACATACAGCCACCTTTAATATTTTGAGCTGATTGTTGATTCGAGCCCCCAATTGTCACATCTCTCTTTACTTTGCTTCTCCCTCATTCAAGCTCCTCCGATTGAAAATGTATTTGATAGTCAGTGTGAACTTGCAAAGTGAAACAACAGAGATATGAATGCATCAAACATTTTTGACTATTTGGTCCAAAAATTAAAGGCAGTGATTTCTTCTGATTCAAAGCTTTTGGAAGACGAGGAAAAAGAAGCACGTCGCTGCCTCTCTGCCGTTTTTTAAAGCAACACATTTTATCTTTAAGAATGGAAATGAGAAGCATGTTTACCTGAATGCAGCCGCAGGAAATGTGAGGCGATTACAAGCTGGGAAGTAAAGATGCACTAGGAGAAAAAGTCAAATAATTGGTCTGAGGACACTTACTAAAAACAATTTGATCACCCCAGGTGTCATGCGCGGGCGGATCTTACAGGATTGGGCGCCAACAGCCTCCCTGCTGAAACCTGACATTTTTCTTTCCTGACATTTTCTTACAATCAAAAATCTACTGCAGCTACAAACAAATACCTAGGCTAAAAAATGACGAGTGAGACATTACATTACAATGATGCCACGCCGGATGGGACATCCCCTGGACTTAATGTTGATGTAAAGCACTTTAAAACTCTAGTGTGTTAGAGTCAGTAGTCATAGTTGCAGCTATAGAACAAGACTATAACAGTTAGTCTCAAATATAGCTTGGTGGTAGATATGCTGCTATAGGCTTATGCTACAGGGGGGACCGACATGATCCACTGGGCGGTGCCTCTCACCCTTCTTCTCCTCTCCTCTTCCCTTCCTCTCTTCTCCATTTCCATTTTTATTTATTATAAGTATCTCATAGCCATAATTTTTGTCCATCGCTCCTGTAGTTTCTTGTGCTGGCCCCCCTTTTCTTTTCTTTTTTCTCTTTTGTTCATGGTGCAGCATCCTCTGCCGGTGGCGAAGAGCATCTCTGAATGCACAACACCGGATCCTGCAGTGTGGGAGTGAGAGGGGCAGGGTAACGGCCCGGTCAGGCGGGGGAGAGATTTGTCCGTCAAGACTCCTCTCCCTGGCCCTGCCCCTTCTCAACCTTTCCCCGACCCTGCACCCCAACCTGGGGCTTGCTGATTGGGCCGGAGCTTCGGGAGCTGCGTGCTGGCCTGCGGTCCCCACCTCTGGTCATCCCGCTGCTGCTTCCACCTGCCTGCGGTTCCCACCCCCGGTCATCCCGCTGCTACTTCCACCTTTTCTCCCTTCCTTCCTGGTCCTGCTCCAGGTTTCTTCCCTCCTAAAGGGGAGTTTTCCTTGCCACTGTTTGGCTTAAGGCTTTTCTCCCACTATGGGAGTTTTTACCTGCCATTGTTTATGTAATAATTGCTCGGTGTCACGACTGGTGTGGTGAGGACCCAGATGCAGGAGAGTGAGAGGCAGGAGTTCAACAAAAAAGGGTTTATTCCACAAAAAGGCAAGGACCAAAAACCAAAGCGCTGCTTAGCAGGAAAAATTTGGCAGGACACATGGAGGAAAGCACAGTACAGAACCACCAGGAGCAAGGGGATGACAAGACCAGATATACACAGGGGATAACGAGACACAGTGCAGACAATCAGGGCAGATGGGACACAGGCGGGGCAAAACAGAAACAAACTGGGGGAAATGTCAATCACTGACACTTGGGGGTCATGTTCTGGGTCTCTCGAAAGCGTCTGGAGACAACTTTTGTTGTAATAGACGCTATATAAATAAAATTGAATTGAATTGAATTAAATTATCTTGTGTTGAATTGTGCTATACAAATAAACTTGCTTTGCTTTGCCTTGGACTAACAAGGTCCAGATCAGCTGCTGAGGTCCACACTGATGTGAAATGGGCTGCAGGAACAAGACGTTAGGACGAGAGAGGACAGTATAGGACTGTAGGAGTATACTGTACAAGCAACACAGATGAAAGAGGATTCATTCTTTCATTTTCTATAATTGCACTTCTTTATCACAAAATGTCAGCTCAGGACGCTGTAATGTTGAATAATGGAGCTTATTTTGACCGCCGAGCTTTGAAGCTGCTTTGTGGAGCTCTAGACAAGGCTACGAGCTCTCCGCTGGGAAAGAAAGGGCTCCACAGCCTCGTCTGGCCTCACATCCCCTTCACAAAAAAGAGAAGCTCTATGCTGACACGCAGCAGGGGAATAGTGCGACACCAGTCGGAGGGAAAAGTTAAAAGCTCAGCACAGTGACACGCACATGCTGGGGGGTATCAGACCAAGTGCTGCAGAACTGAACACAGAACCAGTGACTACGTTTACATGCAGTCAAAATTCAGGTTATGGCTAATATTCTGGTTACTGAAACATTCAGAATATTCCGTTTACATGGTAATTAATCATTCAGGATATCTGGATCAAACCAGCGACGCGCGGAGAACGTGATGACGCAATTACCGTCATTTCTGCTTCTTCTTCCTGTATCCAAATTCAAAACAAATGCTGCTTCTCACAACTTCTTGTAAATCTGGCTATCCCCGTACTTTCTACCGTCTACAAATGCCAAAATGTTCATATCCTTCATTACATTTATGAAGTGATTAGTCTCCTCCTGGTCTTGTGTTTCTCCGTGTTTATAAGAACTTCCTGGACTCAAAAGACCAGGATTCCTTGTGAACAGAGCATGTGCAGAAAACAAATTCCTGTTCCATTTGATGGGGATATTCTGTTTGGCGTTTACATGACCCAATATTCAGGTTTTAAAAGGAGTAACCCAGGGGTCATATTGGGGTTTTTAAAAACCTGAATATGAGCAAATTCAGGTTATTCAAAGGGGTTATTGCAAATTTGGGTTATTGCCAATATTCGTGTTTTAAAAGGGTTATTGACTGCATGGAAACACAGTCAGTGTTGTTGTTCTCCCCACGTGTCTGCGATGCGTTAGTGGAATAAAGTTGCTTGCGTTTGCGTGCTCATACTCTCTCTGTTTCTCCCCAAGTAACGTGCTGGGATTTTTCAGGCAGGAATAGTAGACAATCAGCTTTGCCAACAGAAATCCTTCAGGACCACGTGAATCTCCTGCCTTTCCTGTTCTGGTGCCTGTGCTTAGCAATTACAGTACGTCACATATTTTCATCATATGTGTCACGGTTGGTAAGATGTTGAGGACCCAAACGCAGGAGAGCAGGAGGCAGGAGTTGCAAAAAAGAAGGATTTATTTAGCAAAAACCAAACTAAAAGCGCTGCAGAGCAGGATACAAAACAAGAACATGAACGTGAACGTGGCTACAAAAACCTGACGAGGAAAACATGGAGGTAGAAACAGTACGGACCGACAGGGAGAAGGGGAATGACAAGACCAGATATACACAGGGGATAACGAGACACAGGTGCAGACAATCAGGGCAGATGGGACACAGACGGGACAGAACTTAAACTCAAAAACTGGGGGAAATGTCAAACCCTGACAATATGTGTGTGTGTATGTGACGTTTACAACAATCTGGATCAGGATTGAAAAGATTTCTGCGTGAGACTTTTGAGTTTTGAGAGCATGCATGTTCCTAAAGTTCCTTTACTGGATGATCTGGGGAACTGGGCCAATGTAGTCAGTATTTGACATTAAAAATAAATAGGGATGACATGCACACCAGTGCACAGATGGGGCTGTAAACAAGCTACTGACATTAAAAAGGGATTCGTGGACTTGAAATCCTGAAATGTAGCAGTTATAAAGGTTTTATCTTGAATATCCAGTAACGGTCCCATGGAGTCCCGAGGCAACGATCAATATCGTCTGCAGACCTGTGCAGGTCGGGTTAATAAAAATGGATGTGGCTGAAATTTCAGCGTGCTCACCGTGGACGTGGTTCAAACTGTATTAATGAAATATTGATTTCTGGCCCAGTCTGGGTGATGAAGATAGCTATGAACAATGACCATGTAAACAGTAGCTTTAGGAGAGTGGCTCTGCTGCTTTATCAGAGCCAGACTCCGTAAAAAAAAAAAAAAGAGCCATGATTTCTGGTGGAAAAAAAATTAATATGAACAGAGACGTGACAAATTAGCCAGCGTGAGATAAGGAGGCAGTGAGCAGCGTGAAATCAATTTGGGAGACATTGTACTTTAATAACACGGGTATCGCATAAAAATGAAGGAGGAAAATTATTTCAAATGTCACCTGTGTTTTTACCTGATTGCTGTTTCCTTCAGGGTTTAACCTTTTCTGTGATTGAAATATGCATGGCCCCGTGAGGCAAACCAAGAAAAAGAAAATCACAAATAACCTTCCATCTTATAGCTGATGGATTTCTAAGTATACTGTACTGCTGGTACAGTATTCATCTATACATTAGTTCCCGAGCACTGACAGTGCGAAGGCTCTATTGTATCTGTAGGAATTCTTCTTTATTCTTCTGACGAAAGAAGGGCCTTTTTTTCCCCCTAAACGTGCCCAAAAAGTCACCAAATTTTGCATGCAAGTCAGGCCTGGCGAAAAATGTGATATTTCATGGTTTGCATTAATGGGTGTGGCAAAATGGCTCAACAGCGCCCCCTAGAAAACTTTGTGCTTCAAGCCCCACAATACGGTTTGACGTACATGCACGAAAATCGGTACACACCTGTATCATGTCGCAACTTAAAGAAAAGTCTCTTAGCGCCATGGCCGAAACGAAACAGGAAGTCGGCCATTTTGAATTAATCGTGTACATTTTGGCGAAATTTATGCCATTTCTTCTGCAGTTAATGCGGCCCGAACCCTAATGTGCACTAGGGCTGGGCGGTATGGACTAAAAAAAGTATCACTATTATTTCTGGCATTTATCCCGATAATGATAAAAATGACGATAAAAAAAATACCAATTCAACTCCATCTTTTTAACTATAAATCTATCACCACATTCAGTCTTTGGAGCCCCCAAATCACTGCTCTAAAAGATACTAAATGCTACTAAACTACACCAATTATTACACCACTCTGGTGGAGACCTCAGCAGCAGCTGTTATATATAATATGTTATATATGTATATAATAATATATAGATATATAATGTGAAATAAATAATAAATTACTTGTATTGCCATCCTTTGCACTCACTGTTTTTTTGCAGACTCTGCATTAATAGATGATGTTTGCTCCTCGTCACTCTTTTTAAACCCAAACCAGTTCCAGATAACGGAGCTGGAGCCTCGTTTAACAACGAGCTCCCCGCTCTCAGATCCGCCATGTTTGTTAAGCCTGATTTATGGTTCTGCGTTAAATCGACGCAGAACCATAAATCAGACTTTACACAAAAACGTCATCAACGGGAATTTATCGTTTTTACCGCGAGATGACAAATTCTTACCGTGGGGAATTTTTTTGACGGTAAAATATCACCCATTCCTAACGTGCACCCAGGTGTGTTATACATAAAAATGTGCGTCTCCATCCTGCAACGACGCGCATTACTTTTCTCGTTCAAAAGCGTTACAGTGGCAACGATAGACGCCAAAAAGCGTGCCCACCCTTCATCTGATTGGTCCATATCTGATAGTTCCTACTTTCTGCCATAACTTTTGAATGGTTTGATATAGAGAGTCGTAGGTGGTGTCATCATCTAAATGTCCAGCCCTGAAGAATCTACATGCAAGTCATACAAGCTTCCACTGCAGCCTGAACGTGCACAAGGGTGGAGGACCGTTCATCACTGCTTGCAGCTTTAATTCTTATTTTAATCAGATATTGGGACGCCTACTGCCTCATTGTCATTGTCACTGTCGTTACCAGAAACAGTCGTTATCCTCCTGAAGGATATCGTTCTTTTGTATTTGGCAGATTGTTGTCTGAGGTGTTTGCTGCGTTAAATGAATTATTGCCACTTGCTCGGATGGAAATGTTGCTCTTCTTTTTGTAGCGTACACAGGAATATCATTTAGGGAAGGAGCTTAATATACACGTGACTGAATTATGGCGGCTTTTTTGGTCAGAACCATTAGCTTCGACACTTAAACCACAGGTTGTGGTTCTTCTGTTTCACATCGATCTTTGTCTTAATGATAACAAACGTCCTCTTTTACCTGACACCTGGAGGTTTGCTCAAGTAAAGCCAAGCTGTTTTTATCCCTAACAGGGATTTGAAAGTGTGGGCTTATGACACATTTTGACCCAGTTTTTATAAGAATGTGTACATTATTAAACCCCTTTACATATGGATAATGATATAATTCATGTTTCTCCCTATTTACTTGGAAAAAATAGCTTTATTTACCTGTTTTCAGCTACTGGCAAAGGACACTCATGTTTTTGATTGTAACAAGACCTGGAAAAGAAAAGAAAACCACTTATCAGAGGATAATTAGGCAAAAAAACCATGAAGGTTGGAGACTGTGAAGCAACAGAGAGGGTTAATGTGTTCATGATTTGAGATTCCCTCTGTTCCAGCCGAGTGCTTATGCAAACCTGTGGGGGCGGCATTTTAATATGTGGTTGTAGGAGTTCATTAGATAGATTTCAGAACATTGAGTGCCAACAGAAAGTGTTGAACCTACTATCTGCTTTTATTAAATGAGCAGATTGGCCATCAATAGATGATTCCCTTCCCAAAATAACAGTCGGATGTTCCAAGATGACAATATCGAGGCTCAGGCTGTCAAAGAGTGGTCCAAGGATCAGAAGATATTATTTTCACACGTGGGCTGGTAAACCAGAGAGTCCGGCTCTTAATCCAATTAACACCGACTCGGGTGAACTGGAGAAGAATTTGCACAGTGCTCCGACTCTTTCATCACAAATAGATCTAAAGACAAAGGAGTGAGAGTGAGCACGTGTGGCCGTTCGTCTAAATGCAGCCCTACAGTGGACTGGTTATTCATCCATCATGTACCCCCGTCCCCCTGATTGGGAAGAAACAGATGGATAAACAGAAATCAAAGCTGCACATAACTTTTGTGGCAGGGTGGAGGAGCAGCCACTCAGCCAATTGGGCACACCTGTGCCCCATCAACCTCTCCACCCTGCCTGGCTACATAAGAAGTGGCTGCACACCAGCAAGGGGTCTGCTGGGAGAAGGTTCTGCTGGTGCATGTGTGGCGGTGTGATTGAATAAAGGAGTTCCTGCACTAAACCCTGTGTCCTCTGTCCTGTCGGTCAGCCCCCGTAGCCCTTGCTACACTGGCGCCCAACGTGGGGCCCAACAGGATGGAGGAGGGATGCGGGGAGCGGATGCGGGGAGCGGACCCTGGAGGCGCTGGCAGACCTGGCAGCCCTGTTGCAGGGCCAGGAGGAGCAGCAGACCGCAGCGCTGGAGGCGCTGGTGGCGCAGCAGCCGATAGGCTGGGAAGCAGAGGCTGCAGGGTGCCAGGCAACGGCTCCTGAGGCGGGCCCAGCGACGGCGGGACCGGCAGCGAGACCCACCCCGGCGCCACGCCAGAGGTTCGCCGCGGCAGCGCTGGTGGCGCAGCAGCCGACAGGCCGTGAGGCAGAGGCTGCAGGGCGCCAAGTGACGGCTCCTGAGGCGGCCCCAGCGACAGGGGGACCCGCAGCGCGACCCACTCCGGCGCCACGCCAGAGGTTTCGTCATGGCAGTCCTGGAGGCGGAGGTCGCCGAGGCGGTCCTGGACACACCAGGTCCGGAGGCGGACCATCTGCTGGAGCAGTGCTGCATCGGGGAGGGGGTGGTCCTGGGCGCACCCCGGCCAGGGCCGCGGATGCCGTCTGGCCCGAGGCCAACCTGGGCCCAGTCCCGAGAGCGGCCCTCTCGGCGGTCGGCCCGACGCTGAGGGCGACCTCCCGACTGGTCTCGGCAGTCGGCCGAACCTGGAGGGCCCGGAGGTTCGGATGGCGGTTCCTGGGGGAGGGGGGGAGTTGGCTAGGCCGGATGGTCCCCGGCCTGAGTTGGGCGATGGGGGTGTGTGGCAGGGTGGAGGAGCAGCCACTCAGCCGATTGGGCACACCTGTGCCCAATCAACCTCTCCACCCTGCCTGGCTACATAAGAAGTGGCTGCACACCAGCAAGAGTTCTGCTGGGAGAAGGTTCTGCTGGTGCACGTGTGGCGGTGTGATTGAATAAAGGAGTTCCTGCACTAAACCCTGTGTCCTCTGTCCTGTCGGTCGGCCCCAGTGGCAACGAGCTTGCTACAACTTTATCTTAACAATTATACTTACATGGACAGCAACAGTAAAAAGGGATATTACATCTCTTACTCTGTGCATTGAGAAAACCAGTCTGACAAAGCTAAACACGGGTTTGCCAGCAGAGACCTCAGTGACTACGTTTACATGCAGTCAAAATTTGGGTTATTGCTAATATTCCGGTTACTGAAACATTGGGAATATTCCGTTTACATGGTAATTAATCATTCAGGATATCTGGATCAAACCAGTGACGCGCGAAGAACTGAAATTAAATGTTCATATCCTTCATTACATTTATGAAGTGATTAGTCTCCTCCTGGTCTTCTGTTTCTCCGTGTTTATAAGAACTTCCTGGACTCAAAAGACCAGGATTCCTTGTGAACAGAACATGTGCAGAAAACAAATTCCTGTTCCGTTTGATGGGGATATTCCGTTTGGCGTTTACATGACCCAATATTCAGGTTTTAAAAGGAGTAACCCAGGGCTCATATTGGGGTTTTTAAAAACCCCAATATGAGCAAATTCGGGTTATTCAAAGGGGTTATTGGTGTTTACATGGCCTTGCAAATTCAGGTTATTGCTAATATTCGGGTTTTAAAAGGGTTATTGATGCATGGAAACGCAGTCACTGTGAGCAGTTTGTTCCTAATATAGCGAAAGCGTCTAGCATGGTGTGTGGGTTAGAAAAAAACAGTCTGTGTGGTTATCAAGTCCTCTTGAAGACCCACAACATAAATACTTGATGGTCTGGTGCCCGCCAGACAAAGACTGAAGCAGAAAGTAAAACATATCCTTAAAGTCAGTACAGAATAAAGAAGCTGTAGCCAAACCAGGTTTGTCGGGTGAATGTGGGCGTCGTAAACTACATTCAACTCTCTTCTCTGGAGCTCTCTGGCAGACATCGTGATTCCTTCTGAGCTACGACTTTAATGTCTTTCCTTTTAACGTTACACATTCCCGGGTGGGTGGAAGAACGTCTCGGCTGGCGTGCAGAACTCCAGATGACACCTGTTCATGATTTAGATTTTTAATGCACCAATAGCAAACAAAACAAAAGCTTGACAGCGTTATGATGAGATGTACAACTTCCTTTTTTAGTGCTATTTTTTTTTGTTTTAACTTTGTCTTCCTCTGGAATTGTATAATTAGGGCCCGAGCACTGATAGTGCAAAGGTCCTATTGTATCCGTAGGAATTATTATTATTCTTCTGACGAAATAAGGGCATTTTTTCCCCCAAAACGTGCCCCAAAAGTCACCAAATTTTGCACCAAGCCAGGCCTGGTGAAAAATTTGATATTTAATTGTTTGCATTAATGGGCGTGGCAAGATGGCTCAACAGCGCTCCCTAGAAAACGGTTTGACGTACATGCACGAAAATCGGTACACACCTGTATCATGTCGCAACTTAAAGAAAAGTCTCTTGGCGCCATGGCCCAAACCGAACAGGAAGTCGGCCATTTTGAACAATTTGAATTAATCGCGTAATTTTGGTGAAATTTATGCCATTTCTTCAGCCGCTGCAGAGCCCGAACCGTAACGTGCACCCAGGTGTGTTATACATCAAAATGTGCGTCTCCATCCTGCGACGACGCGCATTACTTTTCTCTTTCAAAAGCGTTACCGTGGCGACGCTAGACGCCAAAAAGCGCTCGTCCCCTTCATCTGATTGCTCCATATTTGATAGTTCCCCAAAAGTCACCAAATTTTGCATGCAAGCCAGGCCTGGCGATAAATTTGATATTTCATGGTTTGCATTAATGGGCGTGGCCTAACGGCTCAACAGCTGTTAGAATACTTTTCTCTGCCATAACTTTTGAATGGTTTGACATAAAGAGTCGTGGGTGGTGTCATGGGACTCGGTATTGAGTCCTTGACCATAATTGGTGAAAATTAGCCCCGCCCCTTCTTCTGATTGGTTGTCCCATTTTTCTGCTATAACTTTTGAATGGTTTGATATAGGAAGTCATGGGTGGTGTTATTTCTGATATGCTTATGGGGGCGGTGGCCGTGAGTGCGAGGGCCCGTTCATCGCTGCTTGCAGCTTTAATTCAAAACTACTGTCACAAAATGACTTTAAAACTCCGGCAGTTTACATTTACGTGATTATGATGGGCATTTAGATTAGGACTGCTGTTTACATGGTAATATTATATATCCAGCTCCAACACAAATGTTTTGTGAAAATAAAACTTGCCCAAAGAAGTTACATCAAGTGTGAACTTCCTCTAATCTGTAATGAGAGGATGCCATGCAGGTTGTGTGTGTGAGAGCTCTCTGCGTACGTGCTTTAGCTGTGTTGGTGTGTGTGTCTTAGACCTGAAGTTCATGTATCTAGGAGGGCTGGCAGGCTGTAATTAAAGTGCCTTTTTAGCCGTGGCACTTCCTATATCAGCCTTTAAGGTGTCAGCAGAAAGAGGAGGCCTCTTTACATGTGATGGATGCTGTAATTACTGCAGACAACAAGCGGAGCTCCTGGAACCGGCTGTAAATTATTGCCCCATTATGTGACCCCTTTTTCAATGACGGTGTCACACGTTTAAAAAACTTTCCATTCATTAATTCGCAAGACTCCACTCCAAAGAAAGCAGCAATGACTTGGTATAACCAGTACTCGAGTTGCAAAAAAATCAGGGGGGATGGTGGATTTGATCATATGGGGACAGATAATTTGTGCTGATTACAAATAATATAATATATTACAAATAATAGCAGTGACCAAAACACCTGCAGAAATACTGCAGGAATGACATAGCAGCAGTTAAATGCAGCCTTCTGTAAGCTTTAAATATCCACTGGGCTTACATCAAATACATCAAAACACAACAATAAAAAACACTTTTCTGAACTTATCAATATGACTCTGTCCTTCACAGGATAAGTAAAATGGATCACTGCAAAAACTCACAATCTTAACAAGAATATTTGTATTATTTCTAGTTAAAATGTCTCATTTTAGTAAAAAAATCTCATTACACTTAAAACAAGACTCATCACTGGAAAAAACAACAATTTTCACCTGTTTCAAGTAGATTTTCACTTGAAATAAGTAGAAAAATCTGCCAGTGGAACAAGATTTCTTTGCTTGTAATAAGAAGATAAATCATGTCCCACTGGCAGATTTTTCTACTTATTTCAAGTGAAAATTGACTTGAAACAGGAGAAAATTGTCAAATAAGTTATTTTTTCTGGTGTTATTTTTCTGGTGATGACTCTAAATGTTGAAATAGCAGTAAAACCACATTCATTGATGAAATGACATAAGGGATGGAAAGGAGGGATGGCAGTTTTACAGGGGGGATGATTTGGACCGTTTTTATTTCAGGGGGGGATGATTTGGACTGTTTTTATTTCCCCCCTCATCCCCCCTCAACTCCAGTACTGAGTATAACGGATTGGTTTTATGTGCAACTTTGCAACACCCACGGATGTGAAGCCTCCCTCAGAATCTGCCATTTTAATTTACCCAGATCAAAAGGGATAAACCAGGGGGGCTGTGAATAATGCATCGCGCTGTGGGAAGGAGGATGCACCTCCTGACAGCAGCATTTTGAGGAACCTACACAGAAAGAAGCAGGAAAATATCAGGAGACAGAGAACCGGTGACTGTCAGAAAAAAGTGTGCTGGGAATCCCTCCACTTAATTGGATTTTGTCTGAAATCCACAACCCCCACTGCCCTTTTTCTTCAAAAAAAGTAAACTTTTTCTGAAATTCTACATGGGAAACTTTTTTTTCTGCCGACGCGGCTGAAATGGGATAATTTTCTGCTGACAGAACTTGTCCTCCCTGCAGATGGATGACTGTTGTTTTGTTTTTAGCTAATTGTGACAAACTATTCCAACGCGTTCAGTCCCTGGGTGGCACAAATGAGACGTATATCCAGTACTGGAGGTGAGGGGGGACGGCATCTCCCCCTGAAATAAAAACGGTCCAAATCATCCCCCCTGAAATAAAAACGGTCCAAATCATCCCCCCTGTAAAACTGCCATCCCTCCTTTCCATCCCTTATGTCATTTCATCAATGAATGTGGTTTTACTGCTATTTCAACATTTAGAGTCATCACCAGAAAAATAACACCAGAAAAATAACTTATTTGACCATTTTCACCTGTTTCAAGTAAATTTTCACTTGAAATAAGTAGGAAAATCTGCCAGTGGAACAAGATTTATCTTCTTATTGCAAATAAATCTTGTTCCACTGGCAGATTTTTCTACTTATTTTAAGTGAAAATCTACTTGAAACAGGTGAAAATTGTTGTTTTTTTCCAGTGATGAGTCTTGTTTTAAGTGTAATGAGATTTTTTTTTACTAAAATGAGACATTTTAACTAGAAATAAGACAAATATTCTTGTTAAGATTTAGAGTTTTTGCAGTGATCCATGTTACTTATCCTGTGAAGGACAGAGTCATATTGATAAGTTCAGAAAAGTGTTTTTAATTGTTGTGTTTTGATGTATTTGATGTAAGCCCAGTGGATATTTAAAGCTTACAGAAGGCTGCATTTAACTGCTGCTATGTCATTCCTGCAGTATTTCTGCAGCTGTTTTGGTCACTGCTATTATTTGTAATATATTATATTATTTGGAATCAGCACAAATGATCTGTCCCCATATGATCAAATCCACCACCCCCTGATTTTGTTTTACAACTCGGGTACTGCATATATCAAGACGCTGATCCAGCCGGCTGCCACGCTATCCAGCGGGGGGTTTTAAAAAAGACTATCCTCATGGAGGATGATGCAAAATCTTCTTCACCAAATTAGCCCTTTGAGGTTCATCTACTCCTGAACTGGATCTGAGCCAGTTTTTTCGACACATCGTCTATTCTTTTTCATCTTTCGTTTGAAACTTTGTTCGGCCAAAACGAACCTGATCTGAAATACAGGAGTTCAGAAACACTCATTAACACCTCAGAACTTGGACTGACACACAAATAAAGCGTTAAACTGGTCCTTCATTGAAGAAAAGGGTCAGAAATAGAAAAATCTTGTTCCAAGTGGCTAGTCCCTCCCCATAAGCAGCAGCGACAAACACGGGAGGAAAGGCATGGCTGAATAATACCTTACTAAATAATATACTTCAGTATGTTATTAACATTTCAGTCACACCTTATTAACTCTGAATATGTCTCCTTTAAGCTAACGAGGTGTTCATAACATAAATCACTGCTGGGTTTCAGAAGGCAGATCAAAACAGTGTTACGGTTGAAGTCCCATGTCTCCAAACCGAAGCAGCAGTTCGGCTTATCTTGCTCTTTCAAGGCAGAGTCAAAGTTTTGTGCTTCATCAACAAGGAGGACAAAGATGTTAATTTTAATTACGTGATGAGAAGCATGGGTTGGTTTTCTCTCCTGTACAGATTAACTGAATATCATGCATCTTTATCGCTGCGGCTCCTGTCGACTTTCATACACATGAGTGGCTGGAACTATTTTAGCTTTAGTGAACAATTGGAGAGAAACATCTATGAGAGACAGGAAAACAGAGCATCGTTAGTTTAGTCAGGTATCAGGTTCTGATTTGACGCTTCTTTACAAAGATTTTGGATGAAAGGACAGAAGAAAGTAGGGCTGTCCCCGACGCAAGATTTAACTGGTCGACTCAAGTCGGGGAGTTTAATGCGATGCATCGACGGCTCGTTTTTTAAGTACCCCCCCCCGTATCAATTTGACTTTTTCCCCAAGTGCTGTTTAAACCATGTGAACATACAGTGCATGCAACAGTAATATGATCATTGTTTTAAGCATTTTAAATGAAATAAATCTATAAACTACCACTTGAGAGACTTGCTGACGTCAATCATTATTGACGATAACAGACAATAATTAAACTCCTTGGTAACACAAAATGCGTTGTGCATTTATTTTCACACAAAACGGGAGACAGACAGAATTTTACCATAAATAAAATATTAGGCTACAACTGATTATTGATTTTATTCCATTGATATTTAATAGTCTACAACACAGCCTAATTTATAGGCTGAGCAGCTCCTTGCTTTCCCTCGCCAAACGGTTTCCCATGGTTGTCATTGCTGAATTGTAAGCAAGTAGTAAGTAAGCGTTTCTGACATCGTCAGCTTTGTTGTTGCCAGGCAACAGGCGCAAACACCCAATGGATTCATGATGATCTCTGGACATTTCAACAAGTCCTCTCTCTTGGCTGCACTTTTTACTGTTTACTAGGGGTGTAACGATACAGTAATCTCACGATACGGTACGATACACGATACTGAGGTCACGGTAACGATACGATATTATAGCAGTATTTTTCTAACAACGTTGAATGAGGAACATATGACTGGAAAAAATTGTATTTTATTTGAAAGACACAAAATACAAAACAATACTGTGCATTTGCTCTATTGTTACAGTTTGTAATGCTTTATAACTGTTTAAGTTTTAAAGAGAAAGCCAGGCCAACCATTTTCCACAAACTGAACTAAAAGTAAATGTCAGGTTTGCATTATGATCTTCAGTTTCATACAAGTACAAATATTTAGACACAAACTGAATAGTTTCTCTCATGTATGATTTGACTTTTTTCTTTTCCAGAAATTTAACAACTAAAATTAAATAAATAAATAAAAGTGAATAAATAAAATATGAAAAGTCCCAAACTCCAAATGCATCATGACTGTTATTTATCTTGTTCCAGAGCTCAGAGCTTCACCTGCTCCAGCCTGAGGCCCGTTATTGTTTCATCCTCACACCTTTGGGGACGACACAATCTTTACTAGGAATGGGTGATATTTTACCGTTCACGATATACCGTCCAAAAAATTCTGAGCCTGAAAGAAAGAAAGAAAAAAAGAAAGAAAGAAAGAAAGAAATGAGCCTGAAAGAAAGAAAGAAAGAAAGAAAGAAAGAAAGAAAGAAATAAAGAAAGAAAGAAATGAGCCTGAAAGAAAGAAAGAAAGAAAGAAAGAAAGAAAGAAAGAAAGAAAGAAAGAAAGAAAGAAAGAAAGAAAGAAAGAAAGAAAGAAAGAAAGAAAGAAAGAAAGAAAGAAAGAAAGAAAGAAAGAAAGAAAGAAAGAAATGAGCCTGAAAGAAAGAAAGAAAGAAAGAAAGAAAGAAAGAAAGAAAGAAAGAAAGAAAGAAAGAAAGAAAGAAAGAAATGAGCCTGAAAGAAAGAAAGAAAGAAAGAAAGAAAGAAAGAAAGAAAGAAAGAAAGAAAGAAAGAAAGAAAGAAAGAAATGAGCCTGAAAGAAAGAAAGAAAGAAAGAAAGAAAGAAAGAAAGAAAGAAAGAAAGAAAGAAAGAAAGAAAGAAATGAGCCTGAAAGAAAGAAAGAAAGAAAGAAAGAAAGAAAGAAAGAAAGAAAGAAAGAAAGAAAGAAAGAAAGAAAGAAAGAAAGAAAGAAAGAAAGAAAGAAAGAAAGAAAGAAAGAAAGAAAGAAAGAAAGAAAGAAAGAAAGAAAGAAAGAAAGAAAGATAAATTCCCGTTGATACGTGTTTGTGTAACAAACATGGCGGATCTGAGTTATTACAGTTTTTCAGTACAGGTGTAACTCATTTAATTGGTTTTTATTAATTCAATTTGATTGGTGTAGTTTAGTATTTAGTATCTTTTACAGCAGTGATTTGGCTCCAAAGACTGAATGTGGTGATAGATTTATAGTTACAAAGGTGGAGTTGAATTGGTATTTTTTCATTTTTATCGTTATCGGGATAAATGCCAGAAATTATCGTGATCATTTTTTTAGTCCATACCGCCCATCCCTAATCTTTACATCAGAAAAAAGATTGATTCATGCTCACCTTATAAGTAAAAGTTCAGAGCTCAAAACCCCCAAGAGTCCCGTGATCGGGACGCAAAACGGGACTAGTTTCTTCTGAGCGGAGGAAGACTTTGGTCCGCGGGTCGAGGCGCGGTCGTTACTAGTCAACACAATATATTAATATTAATAACCCAATATCACGATACAGTTTGTCACCTCCACGACACGTATCGTGACGTTTTTGTATCGCAAAATTTCGTGGCACATTATATTGTTACACCCCTACTGTTTACCAGTTTTATTTAATTTTTTTTAACTTGTTCATGTCATTTCCACTGCAACAACAACATCATTTTTATGAATCAGTTCAGTTTAGTTTGACCATCGGAAGGCGCTGAGGCGTAGGCAAGACCTCTGAGGAACTGAGGACCTTCACTCGGGCTTGGATCATTTAGCTTCAGTGCCTTGCAAGGGTTAAAGATGTACCTGTGCTAATGTTTACTTCTGTACAGTTGGTAATAACAATTAAAAGCTCATATAGATAAAAAAAAGGCTGGAAATGAACATGTGCTGTCAACTTAAGAATAAAAGAAAACAGCCATCATGAGTAGTAGTGCAGGAGATAATCAAAACAATCGTTCAGTTTGTGATACAAGCATGAAATATGGTACACACATAGCCAAAGGCATCGTGAATTTTCAACATGGCGCCCATGGCAGCCATTTTTCAAAATGGACGCCAGAAACAACTCTTTTTATATTACTTGGGGACATAATATGATATTTTAGACACATTTACCACATATAGTACTTGGTAGATGTCTCTTGGATAATTGAAAAGTTGTCATTTAATATTAAAAATGGCCGCCATTTTTTTAAAGATGGCAGCCATCATTTGTGTGACTGTCTGATACGGATGATCTTGGTGTCTAATCAGTCATTATTTATGATGCAGAAATCACATTTGAAACATTGGAATTGGCCAGAAGCTTCCTTCTACCTCAAAACTGAACATGACAACGGTTTCTTTCATGATAACAGCCATATTAGCCAAAATAAAATATATACCGTCCTTTCAGGAAAATAGATCTATTATACATAAAAACAAACTTTGAACTAATAAACCAAAAAAGATCCTCATATCTGCAAGAACTGAACCACCCAATGAATGGATAAGTAATAGAGTGGATGTTGAAGCTCAGCCAGGGCAAACTGGCAACTCATTTAACTAATCACTCATTAGAAAACACTTGTTTCTGGCAGCCATTTTGAAAAATGGCTGCCATGGGCGCCATGTTGAAAATTCACGATGGCTCCACGTCCATATCTTTTGGGGATAGAGAAAAAAAAGAGAAAAAAGAGGAAAAAGAAGAGGGGAAAAAAGAGGAAAAAATTAGGAAAAAATATGAAAAAAATATGGAAAAAAGAGAAAAAAAGAGGAGAAAAAGATGAAAAAAGAGAAGATGGAAAAAAAGAGAAAAAATAGGAAAAAACTGAAAAAATAGGAAAAAAAGAGCCAGGGCAAACTGGCAACTCATTTAACTAATCACTCATTAGAAAACACTTGTTTCTGGCGTCCATTTTGAAAAATGGCTGCCATGGGCGCCATGTTGAAAATTCACGATGGCTCCACGTCCATATCTTTTGGGGAAACCTTTGGCTATTTGTGTACCAACTTTCATGCTTGTATCACAAACTGAACGATTCCTATATATTTTATAGCTAAACAGCTGGACTATAGGGATCCCACGGACACCTCAGCAACCGTCCCTATGGTGTAAACACCCCGGGGTCGGTGAATCCTCTTCTCTTACTTCAGAACATCAAGAGTTTTCAGATCAGTGATTTTGGTGCTTTCATCTCGACTACAAGCAAACAAACACAGAAAACGTCTCCCCGCCCTGTCGAGCTGGAGTTAATGTGAGGAGATGTCAGTAAATACACCACGCGGTTGTTCTGAAGGTGTCAGTCACGGTTATTATTTAGACAGCGTCTTGTTCTTTTCCTCACTGTCTTCACTCAGGGAAGTGACAATAAACACACTTATTCAAACAAAGTTTGTTTATTGTTTGAATAAGAAATGTTATAAATTATAAAATTAAAAAAATGCCATTCATTAAAACTGTTCATGTTATCTGTAAGTAGAGAAAGTGGGACTTAGACCCATCAAAGCCTTCACGCCGTCTTATAAGACGTCTGAACTATCACTACGCTGCAAAAACTCTTAACAATTTGCCTTATTTTCTAGTTAAAATGTCTCATTTTTGGTCAAAGAAAATCTCATTACACTTAAGACAAGACTCATCACTGGAAAAAACAACAATTTCCACCTGTTTCAAGTAGATTTTCACTTGAAATAAGTAGAAAAATCTGCCAGTGGAACAAGATTTTTTTTGCTTCTAATGAGAAGATAAATGTAATGAGAAGATAAAAATTTACTTGAAACAGGTGAAAATTGTCAAATAAGTTATTTTTCTGGTAATGACTCTTGTTTTAAGTGTAATGACATTTTTTGACTAAAAATGAGACATTTTAACTAGAAATAAGACAAATATTCCTGGTAAGATCTTGAGTTTTTGCAGTGTGCTGTTCCCTGATGGGTGTTGAACTATAATGATATTATTGAGCAATTAGAGTTAAAAGTTAAATGTTTTCAGGACATACATTTTCCAGAGGCCGAACTACTTGATTTTTTGCTGTTTTGTCTCGGAGGTCAATTTCCCGGCTCAGCGGTCCAACACGGAGCAGCTCCACTGGAAACTAATGCTCAGCTTAATCAAGGCAATTGTTTGAAAGGTCATGTAATGAGCACCGGTGAAGATCATATGTTAGCCTTTATCCCTCAGTGTGGGAGCTGGTGGAGAGCAGACCACCTGCCGTCTCTCCTCCAAACATTAGCTCGTGCTAATGATCTCCAGTGAGCAGTTTGTTTTACCAGCTTCACATCTGGCACCACAGAACACGGGAGATGAATCTACATGGATTCATATTACAGGGGCGTAAAAACGGTTAGGGTAACGTTAGAATAAAGTCGTAACGTTGCGAGAATATAGACATAATTCATGAGAATGGAGTCGTAGTGTTATGAGGGTGTGGTTTGTGGGAACTCTAGCAGGAAGAGCATCTTCTCCCTGTGTTAAAATGAGGAATATTGAGTATCTTATGAAGTTATATTTATAATATATTTAATATTACAACTTTATTCTCGTAATATTCCGACTTTATTCTCAAAATATTACAACTTTATTCTCGTATTATTGTGACTTTGTTCTCGTGATTTCCATTTTTTTTTTGTCTTGGTTTGGCCCTAATACTCTGTCGTACATATCAAATCAGAAGGAGTGAATATTTCATTTTGTTTTTCATCTTCAATAATATTAATTTAATTGGCAGCCATCTGCATACTGACGTGACTTCTCATTAACTTACGTGGGAAATCCAAATTGATATCGATGAGGATGAAGCTCCAAATTACAGATGTATAAAATTCAACTTGTACCAATAATAACCTGGTCTTGACTGAAGATTTAGAAGTTAATTATTTAGGATAGTTACCATGTAACATTGTCCAATCTGGGTTATTGACAGCTTCTTTCTTGCTAGCTCTATGTTGCCTTATTTTGTTTTCGTTATTTTCTATGGTAGATGGCCTTTAGTTTGGAGAAAGCCTGAGTTAAGGCGACTTCTACTCATTGGAAAAGACCAGAATGACCACGCACTGTTGAGCAGATTAGGTGGTGCTGCTGCATCCGATTTGCTTGATGACATGTGGTTCTTGTTTTTGTATTCGGAAGTAATAAAGACCCAGTTAAAACCGAAATAAATAAAAAATAAATAAAAAAAATAAAAAACGGTTAGGGTTAGTCCACGGGTCGGCAACCCAAAATGTTTTAGAGCCATATTGGACCAAAAACACAAAAAAAAACAAATATGTCTGGAGCCGCAAAAAATAAAAAGTATTGTATCAGCCTTAGAATGAAGACAACACATGCTGCATGTTTCTATATTAGTTAGAACTGGGTACTCGGCTGCAAATGTAGCTGCTAATGTATTTCCACGTGACTCTTTTTCTTACGGGAATCTATGGAAGAGTATTAGAGCCAGGCAGGAGAAAAATAAAAATAATATTTTAGAGGAGGAAGATTTTCATTTCATCATTTTTCATTATGCACTTCGAGAAAAAAAGTGGAAATGTTGACAAAAAAGTCGAAATGTCGAGATTAATGTTTTTTTTTTTTTTCGACATTAATGTTAAAGTACAATCTCGAGAAAAAAGTCGAAATGTCGAGAAAAAAGTGGAAAATGTTGAGATTAATGTTATAGTACAATCTCTGTTACTGTAGCCAGGGGGATTGTGGGTAATGTAGTCGGTGTTGGTGAAGTAATGGCGCTAAAAACGTCAGGAATCGTCACAGACGTTCAAGACAACAGCAGCGACGCTGACTCGCATAATGGAGACTTTGACGAGACGGAGCAAAGCTGGTTTTTATTTTGTTAATAAAGTTTGACATACGGTACTTTTCTTCTGTTTTTTTTTTTTTTGCATTTGCTGTAGGATTGCTTTAGGACTTTCCTGTAGACCTGAGGTCTGCTCCAACTGTCAGCTCCTTTAAATCAGGGTTAAAAACATTACTGTTTCCTCAAGCGTTCTCCTAAATTAAACTTACCTGCTGGACCTTTACTGCCCTTATTTTTAACAGCTTGTGCTTTTTATTATTTTACTTATTTTCTTATTCTTACCTATTTGTTATTTACTGTCTAATTATGTCTTGCTGCTTTTAATGTCAATGTAAAGCACTTTGAATTACCTTGTGTTGAATTGTGCTATATAAATACATTTGCCTTGCCTTGCCTAGGATTTTGTAGCATTTCCTGTAGCAGCTCCATCAGGTAGATACATAACTCAACCCCAGCCACTATAGTACGGTATCTTACCATATATTTAGTGTGCCTTATAATGCGGTGCGCCTTATATATGGAAAATGTTTAAAATATACGTCATTCATTGAAGGTGCGCCTTATAATGTATGTAATATAAAATATGGTACTTCTTCCAAATGAGTATGAGGGCTCCTGTGCAGGTTTGAGACCCCCCCTGCTCTGAAGTGTCTGCTCAGACTTTGGCGTCTCCGTTTAGGCCAACAGAGCTACAGCTTACTGTGTAAATAATGAAACGATAGTACGACTCTCTGCTCTGTAAATCTAAAGCCTTTTTATTTTTCTTGTCAGCTTCTCTGTACGAATGCAGGTCTTTCCAGCTGAAACACTCAATCAGTTCAGTGTGTTTTGTTCCTCCGCTCTGCGCCCCGCTCGCCTTCATTAACGACGGGGCAGGTTGTATTTCCTGCTGACTTTCTTACTGCTCACACCATTTAAACCGCCGGTTCTGACACTTAACTTACAGTGAAATACTTGCGTGCAGCCGCCTGAAGAATATCGATACAGCCGCGCAGCCTCGGGGCGCCGCCAGGGAAGCCCCGCTTTACCAGACGGATAGAAATATATGTGAAAAACTGAGATGTGAACTTGTGAATCAATTCAGAATTTTAGAAAATAAGAATCATAAATCTCAGGTGAATTGATTTTATTCTCACATTCACTGCAATGTTGGTCAATGCCTCTCCTCGCCCGTTACTCTTCTTTCTTTCTTTCTCTCCGTACACTCAGTACTGGAGTTGAGGGGGATGAGGGGGGACGGCATCCCCCCCTGAAATAAAAACGGTCCAAATCATCCCCCCCCTGAAATAAAAACGGTCCAAATCATCCCCCCTGTAAAACTTCCATCCCTCCTTTCCATCCCTTATGTCATTTCATCAATGAATGTGGTTTTACTGCTATTTCAATATTTAGAGTCATCACCAGAAAAATAACACCAGAAAAATAACTTATTTGACAATTTTCACCTGTTTCAAGTACATTTTCACTCAGGAATATTTGTCTTATTTCTAGTTAAAATGTCTAATTTTTAGTCAAAAAATCTCATTACACTTAAAACAAATAGTCATTACCAGAAAAATAACTTATTTGACAATTTTCACCTGTTTCAAGTAAATTTTCACTTGAAATAAGTAGAAAAATCTGCCAGTGGAACAAGATTTATCTTCTCATTACAAGCAAAAAAATCTTGTTCCACTGGCAGATTTTTCTACTTATTTCAAGTGAAAATCTACTTGAAACAGGTGAAAATTGTTGTTTTTTCCAGTGATGAGTCTTGTTTTAAGTGTAATGAGATTTTTTTTACTAAAATGAGACATTTTAACTAGAAATAAGACAAATATTCTTGTTAAGATTGTGAGTTTTTGCAGTGATCCATGTTTCTTATCCTGTGAAGGACAGAGTCATATTGATAAGTTCAGAAAAGTGTTTTTTATTGTTGTGTTTTGATGTATTTGATGTAAGTCCAGTGGATATTTAAAGCTTACAGAAGGCTGCATTTAACTGCTGCTATGTCATTCCTGCAGTATTTCTGCAGCTGTTTTGGTCACTGCTATTATTTGTAATATATTATATTATTTGTAATCAGCACAAATTATCTGTCCCCATATGATAAAATCCACCATCCCCCCTGATTCTTTTTTACAACTCCAGTACTGCGTACACTCCTCTCCACAACTATCTGTTTTTTTCCAGCCCTCCCCATCACCCACCGCAGCGCCTCAGCATTCCCGTGGAGAGCAAAAGGTCAGAAAATGTGGGGCCATTAAATGCACACACAAACAACAAAACAGCCAATACCACACTTTTGTAAAGTGTTGCAGGGCACAAACTCTCCCCGACTCCAGAAGTTCTGGGTTTGACTCTAACTAGAAAGCAGCACGTCAAAGCTCCTGCAGGTTCTGAAGGGCCGGGGTCACCGTGCGTCCTGCTGGAGGCGCGGTAGCATGATGAAAACCACGGGGGAACACGTTTTCACGTTTATTGTGACTCACAGTCTGTGACATTTTTACAAGTTTGTGGCATTATGGGAAGAAAAGAGTAATTGGGGCCTTTTCCAATGAAGCGGATGGCATTTTGCTCACCTCAGACGCACTCGAGTTATAAGAGATATCTATTTCCATCGGCTCTTCCTGTTCATTTCCTTGTTTAGTGGAGAAGGAAAAACTGATGACATTTGCCAGAGAGGCAGAAGAGACCGGAGGAGGTTTCTCGATGTGGATCTCACTCTTCAAGAGGAAATTACAGGACTGTCTCAGAAAACTGAAGAATATTGTGATAAAGTTCTTTATTTTCTGAAATGCAATTAAAAAAACAAAAATGTCATACATTCTGGATTCATTACAAATCAACTGAAATATTGCAAGCCTTTTATTATTTTAATATTGCTGATTATGGCTTACAGTTTAAGATTAAGATTCCTAGAATATTCTGTAACCCTTTCTTTTACAGTACAGTAATAACCAGGTAATACCATGGTAATTACACTGTAATTACCTAGTAGTACCTTGTATTTACAAGGTAATTACATGGTAACTACCGGGTAATTTACCCAGTAAGTACTAGGTAATTATTACGTATTTTCTTGTACCATGTAATTATGTGTATTTACCATGTAATAACATGGTAAATACCTGGTTGTTTAAACTAAACATTACTAGGTAATTACAAAGACATTAGATGGGAACTATGAGGTAAATTACAGGTATTTACTAGGTTAATATTGGTAACTACCAGTCAATTTACCATGTAATTACATTAATTATTTCTAAGTAAGTACCAGGTAATTACTAAGTATTTTTCTGCAAACTACCAGGAAATTATAACCTATATTTATTTTCTTGTTTTTCTTTTCTTGTGATATTAATTAAGTAATTGTGCAGACCATCTGTTCTTATTGTTCAGTTTTCTTTTGAGGGAGGGGCAGGTATAATAAGATTTTCTTCTTCCTGCTCCTTTCTGGTTCTGGAATATGTTTTTGATTGTGTTGTTGTTATTTTACTTGTTTGTTTTTTTTCTTTGCATATTTCCATGACTAGAATAAATAAAAATGAAATGAAATGAAATGAAAATGAAATGAAATATTTGAGGTAGTTACCAGCTAATTACACTTCAATGACCATGTAGTTACCTTGTATTTACTATACCAGGGGTCGGCAACCCAAAATGTTGAAAGATCCATATTGGACCAAAAACACAAAAAACAAATATGTCTGGAGCCGCAAAAAATGAAAAGTCTTGTATCAGCCTTAGAATGAAGGCAACACATTCTGCATGTATCTATATTGGTTATAACTGGAGGAAGATTTTTTTTTCATTATGCACTTCGAGGAAAAAAGTCGAAATTTCGAGAAAAAAGTCAAAATGTTGAGAAAAAAGTTTAAATGTTGAGAAAAAAGTCGAAATTTAGAGAAAAAAGTTGAAATATCGAGATTAAAAAGGAAAGGAAAAAAGAAGAAAAAAAAGAGAAAAAAAGGAAAAAAAGAGAAAAAAAGAAGAGTAAAAGGAAAAAAAGGTCAAACATTTTTGAAAAAGCTCCAGGAGCCACTAGGGCGGCTCTAGAGCCGCGGGTTGCTGACCCCTGTACTATACATTTCAGGGATAACTACCGGGTATTTACCCATTCATTATTGATTTATGTATTATCAATGGATTGGTGCATGTACCCCCGAGGGTGTAAATGACTCTATTGACCTTGTAATTAACCTGATAGTTACCATGTTTTACCTGGTAATCCAGGTACTTACCTTGTAGTTACTTGCCCAGTAATTCTATTTCCTAAGTATTTACCCAATAAGTACAGACATTTTTACCTGGCTTTTACTCAGTAATTAAAGTGAAACTGGACTGTAAAAGAAAGCGTGTGTTGTTTCCATAATATTACCTGGTACTTCCTCATTAAGTACAGAAATAATTACCTGATATTTACCCAATTTTTTGAGATAGGATATTTAAGTTTTCTTAAGCTGTAAACCATGATCAGTAATATTAAAATAATAAAAGGCTTGTAATATTTCAGTTGATTTGTAATGAATCCAGAATGTATGACATTTTTGTTTTGGTAATTGCATTACAGAAAATCACAATATTCTAATTTTCTGAGACAGTTCTGTATACTGATGCAGTAAAAATGATTAACAATATTAAAACAACCATAAATCGAACCGAAAATCCTAATTAAGGGGGTAGATAAGGGGATTACTTAGTGCAGGTTAAGAGAGGACAGAAAAGTAATAAAGTAATAATCCTGTGAGCAGGTGACGGTGATGCTCTGGAGATGATGGACAGCAGATCTTTACTTCATCAGGAAATATAAAGCTTAAATGGTCGTGATTAGCGCCCACTTAAACATTTACTGAAATCAAACCATTAAAAAACAACAGTGGAACTCACAGCTGCGTTTAATGGTGAACATAAAAGCGTTCCCACGTGCAGTCGATGGATTGGGACGTAACGGCTGTGCAGCCAGAGCAAAACCACTCATCAGTAAAGAAGGTCTCCAGTCTGCTCGGGAGAATAAAGATTGGACTCTGGAGCCACGGAAGGAGGTTATGTGGTCTGATGAGTCCAGATTTACCCAGAGTTCCAGAGTGATGGATGCATCAGGGTAAGAAGAGAGGTGGATGGAGGGATGCTCATAGCAGGCCTAGTGTCTACCGTACAAGCCTGTGATCTGGGGTCGCTGCAGTTGGTCAGGTTCAGCAACGTGATGAGGTCAGCTGATTCAATTCAATTGTATTCAATTTTACTTGTATAGCGTCTACAGATGTTGTCTCTAAGCGCTTTCCAGAGACCCAGAACATGAACATAAACCCCCAAGCAATTATTACATAAACAATGGCAGGTAAAAACTCCCCTAGTGGGAGAAAAACCTTAAGCCAAACAGTGGCAAGAAAAACTCCCCTTTAGGAGGAAGATACCTGGACCTGGAGCTGGATCATAAGGGGGGACCCTCCTGCCGAAGGCCAGACTGGGGGGTCGGG
>NC_084593.1:3917735-3927735 GCF_033807715.1 Cololabis saira
TTCTTCTTCCTTCCTTCCTTCCTTCTTTCCCTTCCTTCCTCTTTTCTCCCTTCCTTCTCCTTCCTTCCTTCCTTCCTTCCTTCCTTCCTTCCTTCCTTATTTCCTTCCTTCCTTCCTTCCTTCCTTTCCTTCCCTTCCTTCCTTCCTTCCCTTCCTTCCTTCCTTCCTTCCCTTCCTTCCTCCCTTCCTTCCTTCCTTCCTTCCTTCCTTCCTTCCTTATTTCCTTCCTTCCTATTTTCTCCCTTCCTTCCTTCTTTCCTTGTTTTCTTTCTTCCTTCCTTCCTTCCTTCCTTCCTTCCTTCTTTCCTTGACCTGAAGACAGCACAAGGATAAAAAAAAAAAGGAATCCTGCAAGAATCAGAAAGGCCTTTCCTGTTCTGGTTATTTTTTTAATCATACGTGTTTTGTACGCCTGGCCACCCTCCATCTTTCTACGCATGATTTTTGCTGCAGGGACACCCCGCCTTTTGCACCCAAGCAGATTGCAGCCACTGAATGGATTACATTTCCTCCCAGAATCTATCAACCTTTGTAAATTACTTCTATAGGCGGCTTGGTTTACATATGCACGTGCTTATAAGCTTTAATCTGGAAAAGTGCAGCTTCTACAGTATGTGCAAGCCATTAGAAACAGAAACTAAAGCTGTCCTTCATTCATGAGGCTTATTTGAAATATAAATGATGATTTGAACAAGAAATTGTTCCTTACCGAGTCTTAAAATTAGGTTGCTGCAACCAACATGCTATATTGCACCACGTCATGATGTATTTTACAAAAACAAAGCTACAATCATTTTAGGGGAAATGAAATATACAGTAGCTACCCAATTATAATTTTTTTTAAATGTTGCTACAGTTCGTTATGGTTTATTACACTCAGTGAGGCGGGAAACTATTCTGTGGTTCGATGGATTGTAAGCAGAGCTGGTAGAGTAGCCAAAATCTGTACTCAAGTAAAAGTACTGTTACTTCAGAATAATATGACTCAAGTAGAAGTAAAAAGTAGTCATCCAAATAATTACTTGAGTAAAAGTAAAAAGGTACTTGGGTGAAAAAACTACTCAAGTACTGAGTAACTGTTGAGTAACGTCTGATTTATTTTTTTAACACAACCATTCAAACAAAAGTACAAAATATTCAGGCAAATTAAATCAAAATAATAAAATAAATTAAAATTAATAAAAAATAAAAAATAGCTTCAATTAAAATAATCTAAAAGTAAATTCAAGTACTTTAATAAATAATAAAATAAATAAAATAACAGAATAAAAAAATTAATTAAGCACAAGTAGCACAAAATTTCCAGCCTTTGTACTTTTCTTTTTTAACCAGGCAGAACTAGAACAAACATGAACTCATAGAAACTCTGTGTGTGTTTGAGTCTGTGTAAATGTGACAAAACATGCAAAAACATTTTTCCCAAAGAATCACCCAGTGATGTCATGAGATTGACGCGTACGTGGATAAAAGGGATAAAAGAAAAGTATCAGCTCAACGTAGCCTAATGTAGCGGAGTAAGAGGAACAGTTTCTTCTTCACAAATCTACTCAAGTAAAAGTAAAAAGTATAGTGATTCAAAACTACTCCTAAAAGTACAACATTTCCCAAAACTTACTCAAGTAAATGTAACTGAGTAAATGTAACTCTTTACTACACACCTCTGATTGTAAGGAAACATTTTTGGGAAACCATGTTCACCACATCCTCTGGATGAAAGAGGAGGACGGACATCTGGTTATCAGTGATCAATTCAAAGCAACTCTGACGGTTTGGGAGCTCATTATTGTCCAATGAATGGACACCCTCGCAGATCGGGAAAGGGAACGGATATACAGGTTTCAGAGCAACAATACTTCCATCCAGACAGCGTCTTTCTTCAGGGAAACCCTGGCATCTTTCAGCAACACGGTGGTAACAGACCAACAAGTCTCAATTCTCCGGAGTTTCCGGGACCGTTGGACCGTCGTTAAAAGAAGAGGGAAAAGAAGAGAGAACAGCTCGTTGGTAAACGTCACTTTGTCGCTGCAAATAAAAGAAACGCCGGCGCAAATAAAATAAATGCTTTGCAAATAAAAACAAACACCGCTGCAAATAAAAGTAACGCTGCAAATATAAAGAAACCCCGCTGCAAATAAAAGAAACGCCGCTGCAAATAAAAAAAAAACCGACGCAAATAAAAAAGCCACAACGGAAGTGAATTACCGGGGACTGTTTTTGCTGATGCACCGGTGTTTTTTACGTGAGAGGAGAAGAAGAAGACGAAGAGGAAGTAAGTGAAAAGAAATAAATAAGAAGAACGAGGAATAAGAAGAATAACGAACGAGAAATAAGTGAAAAGGTTTGTGTTCAACGTCGCTACGTGTAATTTTTAATGTTCAACACCGGTGCATCAGCAAAAATAGTCCCCGGTAATTCACTTC
Organism: Cololabis saira; assembly: GCF_033807715.1. Taxonomy (NCBI): domain Eukaryota; kingdom Metazoa; phylum Chordata; class Actinopteri; order Beloniformes; family Belonidae; genus Cololabis; species Cololabis saira. Next base: position 3,920,156 of record NC_084593.1, read on the forward strand.
CGTTGTGGCTTTTTTATTTGCGTCGTTTTTTTATTTTATTTGCATCAGGGTTTCTTTTTGTTTGCAGCGTTTATTTTATTTGCAGCTGCGTTTCTTTTTGTTTGCAGCGTTTATTTTATTTGCAGCAGTGTTTCTTCTGTTTGCATCGTTACTTTTATTTTCAGCAATGGCGGGTCTCGGCCACCGTACAAACATGGCTATTTAAGACAGTACATTTCCTCGCTTTAAATGTTTGATATATTTTCTGGGTTCTTCTGTGAATTAAAATGGTTTTGCTGGAATTCTGATTGTGATACAGTTTACAGTTTCCTAATTTTTTATCATAGTTTGGGTAAAATAGGAAAAAGGAGCATAAACCCTCCTGAAATTGTCTGTCAGATCCAAACTCTGGAGACTGTCCTTTGGACAAGATGTCATCTAGGATTGGCGGTAAGTCTTTGATGAACCACAGGCCGCAGAGAGTGGGATGCTTGACTCTTATCGCTCCAAGACTTCTAATTAGTGATGAGAGGTGTGACCGCTCGCTGAGATGACTGACATGTTTCTCCTTATGCCTGGAAGCCAATTTAGATCTGCAGCTGCCCATAACGTGGACAGAGAGCACAATGCAGAGGAGATTAAGCATCAACTTTACTCTCCGTGCAGAATAATCAGCTCGTGCTAATGTGGCTAATCCGGGATGGCACGACTGGATGCATACCATAGATGCAGTACTGCTAAATAATTCAGGGTCTTTACCACAGACTTGACATTTACTCTAAATGGCTGCAGAGTAATTTCCCTCAGCATAAGCTACTTACACACCTTACTGGTCACAAACACTCAAACTGGCTACGAGTAGGCGAAGGTCCTTCCCGTTCTCTCGACTGCAGCTCAGCTTTCTCAGGAGAAATTACAGCCTGTTGTAGCAATAACAAAAGTGAGCCATTTGTGGCGTGCTGTATGATTCATTTCATGTCATTTTTCATCATTAGCAAGGTCTTTACGCGGCAGACAATCGCTGAGCTTTTGTGGGAACACGAAAGCCGAGAATGCACCCGGTATCCCCCCGAATTAGGTGAAGAGGCTTTAATTTCAGACATTTATTCACGCCACAAACCTGCTTTCAGGCGTTTTTACGTGATGAGTCGGTGTGACGGGGGAGAGGGATGTGACAGGTCTGCTAATTGCGACCTGCGAGGGTTTTCTGTGTTTTTCTGCTGCAGAGAGCAGGGGAACGGTGGAGGGCAGGTGTCGGCAATTTCCACTCACCTCCGAAAAACTGTTGTGGTGGATATTTTTTTTTTATCATCTGTATTTTCAAGAATTAAAAACATCTGTCTGAATATTGCCATTGGGCTAAATTACACAATTGACAATGATATTCTGTTGCTTTTAATTTAAACAGCATTGTCTTCATCACTGGAAGAAATGCTGAGAAATCCCTAATGACGACTATCGCAGACTGTTTGTGAAATGTTTGAAATAATGATGGTTCATTGTTGCTTGGGGCAGCACTGTGGCTTAGTGGTTAGCACTGTTGCCTCACAGCGAGAAGGTTCCCGGTTCGACTCCCAGGCCCAGCAGGGTCTTTCTGTGTGGAGTTTGCATGTTCTCCCCGTGCTTGCGTGGGTTCCCTCCGGGTACTTCGGTTTCCTCCCACAGTCCAAAAACATGCATGTTAGGTTAATTGGTGATTCTAAATTGCCCCGTAGGTGTGAGTGTGAGGTCACGTTACACATAGCCGGGTATTTACAAAAACAGATATTTCCCCCTGAAAAATATCCTCGTTTACACGAACCCGCATGAATACGCTGTTAAGGTGCTATGAGCATTGTGGCAGGGTGGGTTGATGGGACACGCGCACCTGTGTCCCATCCGCCTGAGTGGCGCGCTCTCCACCCTGCCTGCCTTATAAGGCAGAGCTGGTCGGAGGAGCTGCTGGTCATGCTGAGGTGCTTGTGCACTGTGTGTGGGTGATTTGAAACGGCTAAATAAAAGGGTCTGCACGAAACTCCGTGTCTCTCCATCCTTCGGTCGGGCCCCCCGTAGCACTCGCCCCGCTACAAGCATCCAAACCTACAGGGTAGTGTAACGAGAAGCAGAAAGTCATGCTAGCCAATCAGAATCCTGGAAAAAAAACGTCAACAAATGACACGTGTGAAGCCTGAATAATATGGTTCCGCGTTAAATCGACGGCGTAGCCTACTGTACGTACGTGCGCGTCGCCGCGTACCCTACGCCGTAGGCTCTGCGTTGGTGTAACGCAGAACCATAAATCAGCCTGGACTGCCAGTTACTTCCAAGATGAACGAGAGTCTTTCGTTTGGAGTGACAGAGAATTTGAGTTACTTTTAAGTGTGACTTTAGAATATAAAACAGGTAAAATACAAGAAAATATTGACGGTGGCCAAACACATTGTAAAACACAGGTTGCACAAATTATGCTGGTTCTGTCGCATAATGTGACGTTCTGAAGCTAAATCTCCCGTTTCCCTCTGTTTACAAGCAAACGTGAAAACTGAGTTTTTGCAAATCTCCACTTTGGCCGGAGTTTCAGAAATGATCGTTTTTGGAGACTTTGAGCTCCGTTTTCATGTAAACGAACGGCCAAAACGCATGAAAACACCACCGTTTTTTGCTCCGTGTAAACGGGGCCTGAGTGTGCATGGGTTGTGTGTTTATATGTGTCCCTGCGATGGACTGGTGACCTGTCCAGGGTGTAACTCCTGCCTCTCACCTGAAATGAGCTGGGATAGGCTCCAGCAGACCCCTGTGTCCCTGCAAAGGATAAAGCGGGTAAAGATAATGGATGGATGGATGTTGCAGCTTGACTATGGCAAATAAAATAGTTAGTTTATGTAATAAATCAGGGACTATGTTGGTTTGGCTGCCTGTTTGTTTTTCATCTTGGCAATGGTTCCTCAGATACATGAGGCACCAGCAGCCTTTGACCTCAGACTGCAAGAAGCTGTGTGGAGATCTGAGAGGTGAGACGTATGCTGGAGCTCGACCGCAACGAGGCTCTGAAAGGGAGAACTAAAATGGGTAAATGTCTTCTAAAATGTCCTTGGTAGCCAGTGCAAAGACACGAACCAACTGGTTTGAGTTCCAAGCTTCCGAGCCATCTTCAGTCTACGTGATTCTCAGTGTTGTTGGATCGATGTATGTGCACGCTGCATCCTTGTCTCCTGACTCCTGAGTTTTGAAGTCATGGCAAGCTGACACGACTCACATGACTGATCTGCAACACAGGGATATGCAAAGATTTGGTTGAGTCACCCCTGACTTGTCTGGTCGTTATACAGCTGTCATGATAGCATCCAAATTTGCACGGCCATGTAAACACCAATAACCCCTTTGAATAACCTGAATTTGCTCATATTCAGGTTTTTAAAAGCCTGAATTTGACCCCTGGGTTACTCCTTTTAAAACCCGAATATTGGGTCATGTAAACACCAAACGGAATATCCCCATCAAACGGAACATGAATCTGTTCATGAATCTGTGAAACCAAGACCAGGAGGAGACTAATCACTTCATAAATGTAATGAAGGATATGAACATTTCTGCATTTGTAGACGGTAGAAAGTACAGGAATTGTTAGGTCCCTAAATCATAACATAACATAAATTCATAACTTAGGAAAGACACAGAGACTGTGGAATGATTTTTAAGGCCTTCTGCGCAGAAGAGTGGGGAGGAAAGCTGAGTAGTGCAGAGCAACATGGCCCTCATCCGAGAACTCGTCAGCTCTTCTCCCAAAATCTTCTTTGCAGCATGGCGCTTTTATTGAGAAAAGGGTGACAGGAACATGACCATATTTGGTAAACAGACGTTGGGGATAAAAGACACACATGTGACTTTTCAGTTAAAGAGCAACTAATCTGTGGTATGCAGAAACAAACAGACATCTTTAAAAAACACAAAGGTAACAGATGGTCCAAAAGACAATTGACAACTGTTAACAGAGCAGACAACCCCCCTGAGTACCCCTCAGGGAGTGGCCTGTCCTGTGACTTCTGTTAACAGTGATAAGGATGTGAAAAAAACAGCAGGTCAGCTCTCTGAGCTGACCTAATTAAGCCTGTTTCTGATAGTTTCATAATTTCATAAGGACAAATTAGTTCAAAAAGGTTGATTAACCTTATAGAATATCCAGATTTACAAGAAGGTGGGCGAAAAGTAGCGCGAAGCAGCATTTGTTTTGAATTTGGATACAAAAAGAAGAAGCGGAAATGACAGGAATTGCGCCATGATGTTCTCCACTGGTTTGATCCAGATATCCTAAATGATTAATTACCATGTAAACAGAATATTCCGAATGTTTCAGTAACCGGAATATTAGCAAATAACCCAAATTTTGACTGCATGTAAACGTAGTCAATGTTATTTCATCTCTATTGTTTTAGACATGCATGGTAAAACCTTAAATGGAACCTATTATGAAAAACAGGTTTTCTCTTGCTTTACCATATATAAAGTGGTCTCCCCTCAGCCTGCCAACTCAGAGAAGGAGGAAAGCAACCAAATTCTGCAGTGTCTGTACAGCCGCCCGGAGGAGTCGTCAAGTCTGATGTGGATCTACGAGCCAATAAGATTCTGCTCCCTTTCGTTACGGAACCCAAATGCAAACCACGCCCACAACTATACACTGTGTAACTGCATGTGAGCGTCCGACTATCGTAGCACTGCGTGACATCGGACGCTCTCTGTCCATCTCCCTCCAGCAGCTGAACTTTATTGAGGTTTTTGTAGTGAAATGAGGAGGAATCATAGAGATAACTTCTCATTTCAACTAACTGGATCAGCCGTTCCTCATCATGACTGTTTCCTACAGCGCTTTCAACCGGCTTTCAACGCGAGCGACAGGAAGAAAATAGAAGCAGGGCGTCCGACAAATGTTCAGCTCAAAACGGCATTTAGGACAGTCCAATAGAAAATAAAGCAATGGAATTGATTTTGTCGCTGACGCTCGCTCGCATTGCATGCAGTTTTAGGACACGTGTAACTCCACCGGCCGGAGCTTCCTCCATCTTTTCGTAGCGGTGTAACGCGTCATTCAGGCAGCCAATCAGCACAGAGCCTCATTATCATAGCCCCGCCCACTCAGAATCCTGCATAGATAATGAGGTTAGAGAATGGGAAGATAAAGACATGGCTCGGAGGCTGAATTTCTAATTTATTTAGCAAAAACAATCAAAAGCTTGTTTTTAAGACATTCAAGGCCTGTTTAAAATAGACATTAGATGCCATAATAGGTTCCCTTTAAGACTTTGTTTAAGCTTTTGAGAAAGGGGTGAATATGTCTCCTTTTTTTCTTCTTTCAGAGCACTTAACACATTCATGTGGTCGCCAGAGAAGACCTCTGGTGCTCAGTGCATCTTTAAACTACCGGCTGGATTAAAGTGAAACTACTTTAAGTCTCACCTTTCTCAGAGGAGCTGTTTCTCATTCCAGCTTGACCTTTGAGCTCCCGTGGGGAGAAATGCAGCTAAATTACATTTTTGGGTTACATAATAAAGTTTGAGAGTAGATTTGATAAGTATTGGTATTGGTTTTGAAATATGTCAACGTGAAAAACTAATCCGACATCGTTCCCAGCGACTATTCCAGGGCCCCCTTTATTAATCCACAAACCTCAACAGGCTGCATTTTCTGCAGGAACGTGTTATTGCTGTTGAATCACCTGTTCTGGAGCAAATAAAGGGGCGGGGGGGGCCCTGACATTTCCCTCCCTCTTGACGCTTCAGAGTTTGGCATGTGGTGTTGCTGAGAAATGTCACGGGCAAGCGGCGCCGGCTCTTTGACGCAAGCTCACACTGCGGTCGTGCGTTGACAGGATTTTTCATGGTATCTCAACTTGTGACGGCGTAGGAACACGACACTGGCCCTTTTAAAGTGCAACAAAAGTGAAGAAGTTACAAAAAGATTATTTTACACTGAAAAAAAATAAATCTAAACATCTAATGTAAATATAACATGTTTAAATCTGTGATATTAACAATTAAAAATGAAGTTTGTTGCTTTACGTGAATACATCTAGCTTTGAACTTAATCTGCATTTGTTCAAAAAACAGGACATTGTGCATTTTTTCCTTAACAAGCAGTATCTATTGGGCAGATTGACCAACGTTTAGATGAAACATGCTTTATTTGTTTAAGTAGAAACCACAGTAAAAAATATACTTACAAATATACTACTTTAAAAATTAAGGCAACTTTTTCGCATGAGATTTTTATGTAGATCAAGAAAGACTAGTCTTTGTATAAACTACTTAATTTTTAGTATGTACAAAATTCATTTGCAAGGTAAAGTCAACTTAATTTTTTAATTTATTTATTTATTTTAATTTTCTTTTCCTTTTTTCCCTCTCTTTTTTTTCTTTTTTTCTTTTTTTTTTCTTTTAAAGGTCAACTTAATTTTGATAAATAAAGTAAACTTAACACAATTAAGTTGACTGTACTTGTAAAATGTATTATTTACATAGAAAAAATAAAGTAGTTTATACAAAGACTAGTCTTTCTTGATCTACATAATAATCTCATGCAAAAAGTTGCCTTAATTTTTTTAAGTAGATCAAGCAAGATATTTGTAACAGTGTAGGTTTGTTCTTTTTTGGAAAGGAATATAAATTTCCCAAATGCAAGCGTCTAATGATGCCTGTATTTGTAATATTTTGCGATGAAATGTTGATACTTCTTCATGTATCTTGTCTATTTTGTGAGTAATAATTAAAAAGTGATTTCCAATTCTGAGGTTCATCATTTGGAGGATTATAACTTGATTTTTTGACTTTACAGATAATCCCACCAGATCAGCAACACCCGTGAGAGTCTGCACACGCAGTTCTTTAAAACTGAGCTTAATAATATAATTTGCATCTGCAGCTGTAGATGTGTGTTTCATTTATAATGATGACCAAGTTTTGGAGGCTTTGACTTTATGTGACATTTATTTGACAGTATACTGGTTTATTTTGTACTTTTTTTTTATAGTAACATGTACAGTCACTGCCGCCTTAGGAATGTATTAAAAGCATAGTGTTGGTGAGAAACACTGTTCTCCCCCCCCCCAAAAAAAGAGATTTTGTTCTTGGTCGCACATTTTGATGTATAACACACCTGGGTGCACGTTACGGTTCGGGCTGTATTAACGGCCGAAGAAATGGCATAAATTGCGCCAAAATTACACGATTAATTCAAAATGGCCGACTTCCTGTTTGGTTTCGGCCATGGCGCCAAGAGACTTTTCTTTAAGTTGTGACATGATACAGGTGTGTACCGATTTTCGTGCATGTACGTCAAACCGTATTGTGGGGCTTGAGGCACAAAGTTTTCTAGGGGGCGCTGTTGAACCATTAGGCCACGCCCATTAATGCAAACCATGAAATATCACATTTTTCGCCAGGCCTGACTTGCGTGCAAAATGTGGTGACTTTTGGGACACGTTCAGGGGGAAAAAAGGGCCTCATTCTGTCGGAAAAAAATAAATAAAAAAAACCAGAAAAAAGAGAAAAAAAAATTCCTACAGATACAATAGAGCCTTTGCACTGTAAGTGCCCGGGTCCTAATAAGGATGCATATGAATCATTGATTGA
>NC_084593.1:3932735-4002868 GCF_033807715.1 Cololabis saira
TGGTCACGGAGCAGGGCGGCCAGGTCCGCCATGGCATGGGCGAGCGCCTCCAGGGCCCGCTCCGTGTCTCCCTTCTCCATCCCGTCGGGCCCCACGTTGGGTGCCAGTGTAGCACGGCGAGTGCTACGGGGGCCCGACCGACAGGATAGAGAGGACACGGAGTTTAGTGCAGAACCCTTTTATTTAATCCACCGGAACCTCACACCCAGGACGGGCCACACCTGTGTCCCGTCAGCCTGAGTGGCTGCAGCTCCTCCACCCTGCCACAGTATCCAGGTACGAAGCATCCCTTTTCAGGTGCCAAAACCAACTTGATTGGTTTCTTTCAATGCCTATTGTGAAGTTAATCAACGTTTTTGAATTAAATTGTCATTATGAACGTAACAGAATTAGGTCAGCTCAGAGAAGCTGACTGCTAGGTGTCACATTCTTATCACATGTTAACAGATGAGGGCAGCCCTTCCTGTGTTCCGTTAAGGGTTTGGGCTGTCCAACAACTGTCCCATTGTATTTTTAAGGTTTAAGGAGTTTTTGTCAGGGGGGTCGACTGACAGCCATCTCATTGTCTCTAAGGGTTAGTTGGACCATCTGATGACAAGACCATTTCTTAAAAGGATGTCTGTTGCTCTGCACACCAGAGATAACTGAAAAGTCATAAGTGACTTTTCAACCATCATCTGATCTGTTTGACCATCTGTTTCCTGTTTTTGTCAATTGTCCATCTATACATTCACTGTTCCAAATATGGTCAAGTTTCCTGTCAGTTTACCAATAAATAGCTTCCTGCAAGGGGAGGGTCTTTGGGAAGCATTTGCTGTCAGGGGGTCTGCCTCTGTCAGTATGCTTCCCCCTCCTGCAGGAGCGCCTGAAAAATCAGTCCACAAGTCTCTGGTGTCTTTTTCTAAGTTATTAATGTTGTGATGATTTAGGAACCTAACACTTATGTACAGGACTGTCTCAGAAAATTAGAATATTGTGATAAAGTCCTTTATTTTCTGTAATGCAAAAATGTCATACATTGTGGATTCATTACAAATCAACTGAAATATTGCAAGCCTTTTATTATTTTATTATTGCTGATCATGGCTTACAGCTTAAGAAAACTCAAATATCCTATCTCAAAAGAATAGAATATTCTGGGAATCTTAATCTTATACTGTAAACCATAATCAGCAATATTAAAATAATAAAAGGCTTGCAATATTTCAGTTTATTTGTAATGAATCCAGAATGTATGACATTTTTGTTTTTTAATTGCATTACAGAAAATAAAGAACTTTATCACAATATTCTAATTTTCTGAGACAGTCCTGTACATCACATCACAACAGAATACCCTTGTTGCCAAGTAACCAAACAGTTGTAGGTCCTTGGGAACATTAAAAAAGTCTTTTGGAGCTACTTTTTGAGGACTTTGTCACCTGTTCGTAAGTGAAGACTCATGCTGCCTGTCAAGGTCAGTGACTCACAGCAGAGATGCTGAAGGACACTTTGTGCACTCTGCAGAGACAAAAGTGGTTGTATTTAGGGCCTGACTATCACATGGGATGAAGTTTTTAAGTGTGATGGATTTTTTTAGTACTGTATGTAACATTCTTACAGTATATTGCTTCCCGAAAGTGTCACTTTGAGTCTAATAGATTTCTATAAATATAGACATCTTAGATAGATAGATGGATAGATAGACTATAGGGCCTGATTTACTAAGATCCTAAATAAAGAGTACTAAACTGCGTGTGCACTGAAAAAGTTTGCACGTACTGTTGTTGTGTGTTTTGCGGGTGATCAACTAAGAATGCGTGCGCAATTGATAATAGGTGCAAACAGCAGTATTTAAATGAGGTGTTGCGTGTCTTACAGTTTGCGCCATGGAGAGTCTGCAGAGTCAGGAAAGCAGGATAGTCGCAAGCGCAAAATGAAATTTGACGAGTTGGAGTTAGAGATATTAGTGGAAGAGGCAAATAAACACATTCATGAACTACAGCAAAGAAATTTAAACATTGCCAAAAGAAACGCAATATGGGAGAAAATCTGCGATAGAATAAATGCAGTTGGTAACACAAAAAGAACAGCAGATGAGGTTAAAAGAATGTGGCAAGATATAAGGCGAAGAACTAAAGAAAAAGTGGCCTTTAATAAAACTTCGGCGAAGACTCTCTCTCTGCGTATTCTTTGATTTTGGATGTCGCCTCCTTGCCACAATAACAGCAGCCATCGGTGCGTAATGCTGGGCAGATTAGCACCTTCCTTTAGAACGTATTAAATACCAGGGGTGGAAAGTAACAATTACATTTACTCACTTTACTGTAATTGAGTACTTTTTATGAGTAATTTGTAATTTTCTAAGTAGTTTTTGAAATATGTAATTTTTACTTTTACTCGAGTACATTTTGACCCAAGTATTTTACTTTGCTACATTTGAACCCCCCTCACGTTACTGAGTACAAAATTTACGGTGCAGGCACGCCGATTTTTCCCAGTGTCCAGCCGCGGTACTGCAACAAAAAATCCCATGGGGCTCAGAAAGCTTTTTTCCCATAGACCGCAATAGTAAAAGAGAAGCCTCTAAAACTGTTCACAGGAACCTCCAGCTGTAATCACCGGCAATTACTAATCTTTGTATTCTATATTTTTAAGTCATGGACTTTATATCCGTCAAAAATGTTTTATAACGGCCAGAAAAGTCTCTTTCTGGGCGTGACGTCACAGCCGTGTCCGTGCATTCCACAGATGTATTATATTAATATATATTATGTAATTATATTATATTAATACATTAATAATATATGTAATACTATACATGTAGTAATATACATTAATTAATATATTATATTAATACATATTATATTAATACTCGCGTCATTGCCCCGGGGCATGATGGGAGGCCACAGAGCATCATTGATTAAAACAACTTGTGCTGGATCTGATTCGTGACTCATCCTTTTTTTGCATTAAATAACTGAAAGTAACTTTTACTCAAATTACATTTTAAATGAAGTACTTTTGTACTTTTACTCAAGTACATTTTTAGATGAGTACTTTTACTTTTACTTTGAGTAGAATTTAAGCAAAGTAAAGATACTTTTACTCAATTACAATTTTTCAGTACTTTTTCCACCTCTGTTAAATACAGACGCAATCACAATCCCCGCAATTACTTTCAGGCTTGGTAAATCTCATTGCGTGTGGTAAATGGACCTGTTTGCATCTTCCCCTCCCAGTATTTAGCGCTTTCTGGCGGTTACGCCCCATATTGATTATTCATCAGGGCAAAAGTACTAAATGAACAGCGTGTGCTATTTTGCGCATTTGAGAGACGCAGTCCTCTTTGCACGCTGTTAGTAGATCAGCTCGCACATTGGTTTGCGGGTGCTGTCAAGTTTGCACACGTTTTTAAGCACGCAAACCTTTAGTAAATCAGGCCCTATATGTATATATTATCTAAAGAAAGCAAAAGCAAAATAACCTAAAGACAGACCACTGTGAGAACGACTGAAACGATACGTTTGTGTGGCCTCGAGGCTCATCCATATTTTTCAAACATCGTTCATGCTCGTAGTAGATGGCCCACTCCTCTGCAGGCACAGCCCCGGATAAATGCACGTGTGCACACATGACCTTTGTCAAAGTCATCCCAGCTCATGTTTACCGTGGCGCTGCAGAGTGTCAAAAGGACGTCGGTTTTCTGTTGGTTGTTTTTAATTTTGCATGAGAACAAAATGCATCAACGCTCGGTGAGGAGCCAAGCAGATTTCCCAGCGTTGTTCTTAACCCCTTAAGAAGATAAAGTGGCTCTTCAACAGTGAGCACAGTCAGCTACTGTTTTTGAGAGGAACGCATTCGGTTATCTGCCACAGTGATGTAGCCAACCAAAGAGCAGCCATATGTGCAGCGTCTGCAGACGGCGTGCGATTCAACTCGCTACGAGAAGGACCTGGGACCAGGAGATGCTGAGGCTGCCTGTCAATCCTCAGGGAGGAAACTGATGGCTTATGAAGCATAACATCTTTGTTGTCTGAAACAAGGGGCTGCTCACCTGCACAAAACCCACACACTTATACAGAAGCCTCAAATGGAAACACCACAGTACTTGAAAAATAATCCTCTTTTAAAGTGTCAAAGATGAAGTGATGTTATGTGAAGTCTAGTTTCTTGGCAGGGATGCACAAAAGTCTCCCTGCAAGCAGTACTGGAGTTGAGGGGGGATGAGGGGGGGATGGCATCCCTCCTGAAATAAAAACGGTCCAAATCATCCCCCCTGTAAAACTGCCATCCCTCCTTTCTATCCCTTAAGTCATTTCATCAATGAATGTGGTTTTACTGCTATTTCAACATTTAGAGTCATCACCAGAAAAATAACACCAGAAAAATAACTTATTTGACAATTTTCACCTGTTTCAAGTCAATTTTCACTTGAAATAAGTAGGAAAATCTGCCAGTGGGACAAGATTTATCTTCTCATTACAAGCAAAAAAATGTTGTTCCCCTGGCAGATTTTTCGGTAACCCTTTCTTTTACAGTACAGTAATAACCAGGTAATACCACGGTAATTACACTGCAATTACCTAGTAGTAGTAAGTACTAGGTAATTATGTATTTTCTTGTACCATGTACAAACATTACTAGGTAATTACAAAAACATTAGATGGAAACTATGAGGGAAATTACAGGTATTTATTAGGTTAATATTGGTAACTACCAGTCAATTTACCGTGTAATTACTGTAAGATTCCTAGAATATTCGGTAACCCTTTCTTTTACAGTACAGTAATAACCAGGTACTACTAGGTTATTACACTGTAATTACCTAGTAATACCTTGTATTTACAAGATAATTGCATGGTAACTACTAGTACTAGGTAATTATTACGTATATGAAAGTAGATATAGAGAATATAACATGGTAACCCTTTCTGTTACAGTACAGTAATAACCAGGTAATACCATGGTAATTACACTGTAATTACCTAGTAGTACATTGTATTTACAAGGTAATTACATGGTAACTACCGGGTAATTTACCCAGTAAGTACTAGGTAATTATTACGTATTTTCTTGTACCATGTAATTATGTGTATTTACCCTGTAATAACATGGTAAATACCTGGTTGTTTAAACTAAACATTACTAGGTAATTACAAACACATTAGATGGGACTATGAGGTAAATTACAGGTATTTACTAGGTTAATATTGGTAACTACCAGTCAATTTACCGTGTAATTACTCTGAAATTACATTATTTCTTTCTAAGTACCAGGTAATTACTAAGTATTTTTCTGCAAACTAACAGGAAATTATAACCTATATTTGAGGTAGTTACCAGCTAATTACACTTCAATGACCATGTAGTTACCTTGTATTTACTATACATTTCATGGATAACTACCGGGTATTTACCCATTCATTATTGATTCATGTATTATCAATGGATTGGTGCATGTACCCCCGAGGGTGTAAATAACTCTACTGACCTTGTAATTAACCTGGTAGTTACCATGTTTTACCTGGTAATTGGCAGGTACTTACCTTGTAGTTACTGACCCAGTAATTCTATTTCCCAAGTATTTACCCAATAAGTTCAGACATTTTTACCTGGCTTTTACTCAGTAATTAAAGTGAAACTGGACTGTAAATAAAGCGTGTGTTGTTTCCATAATATTACCTGGTACTTCCTCATTAAGTACAGAAATAATTACCTGATATTTACCCATTAATTAACAGTTGAGGTCTCAACTGTGGTGTCTCGATTCAAGAGCTCCTGGAAATTTTCTCGACATCTAGAGCTGATACCTACGTCGTCCTTCAGCAGTACTTGTCCATCTTTAGAGCGGAGGGGCTTCAGGCCTCGATAGCTTGGCCCATAAACAGCCTTGGTGGCATTAAAGAAACCCCTGGTTTCACCAGAGTCAGCTAGCCTCTGGATTTCCAAGGCCCTCTCCATCCACCATCCTCTCTCACCCTGCTCTGGACAAGTGCCTTTGCCACAGCGTGGGCCTGCCTCCTGTCCCTGCAGTTGATGTCGCTCTGCCAAGAACAAAAGGCTTTCCTTTTGGCATCGATTAGGTGCTATATTTCGATGTCATTGTCATCAAACCAGTCCTGGTGTGTCCTGGTCTTGTAGCCGATGGTTTCCTTGCTGGTCTCAAGTAGAGTGGTCTTTAAAGCCTTCCAGTGTTCTTCCACATCCTCAGGGTATTCTTCTGGCAGTCTCACAGACAGGCTGTTTTGAAGATGTTGTACCCTGTCTGGGTCTCCAAGGCTGTTGGTGTTAAATTTAGGTCAGAGCAATCTCTTCTATTCAATTCAATTCAATTTTATTTATATAGCGTCTAATACAACAGAGTTGTCTCTAGACGCTTTCCAGAGACCCATACCCAGAACATGACCCCCGAGCAGTTATTACATAAACAATGGCAGGTAAAAACTCCCCTAGTGGGAGAAAAACCTTAAGCCAAACAGTGGCAAGGAAAAACTCCCCTTTAGGAGGGAAGAAACCTTGAGCAGGACCAGGCTCATAAGGGGGGACCCTCCTGCCGAGGGCCAGACTGGTGGGTCAGGGACGGCAACAGCACACAGCAGGCAGGTGGAAGCAGCAACGGGATGACCAGGGGTGGGGACCGCAGGCCAGCACGCAGCTCCCGAAGCTCCGGCCCAATCAGCAAGTCCCAGGTTGGGGTGCAGGGTCAGGGAAAGACTTGTGCTCCGTAATGCAAGCATTTCTTCTGCACTTCTTCTGTGCCCTCCTCTTCAGCTGGATGTTCATTCTGGAGCGGATGAGGCAATGGTCTGTCCAGCAGTCATCCTCACAGAACATGGCCCTGGTGATGTTAACATCCTTTCGATCTCTGGCCCTGACGATCACATAGTCTATGAGATGCCAGCGCTTTGATCTGGGATGCATCCAGGAGGTTTTTAGCCTGTTCCTCTGGCGAAAAAGGGTGTTGGTAATTACCAGCTCATGTTCAGCACACTTTTACAGGAGGAAGACTCCGTTGGAGTTGACATTTCCAACACCTTCTCTGCCTAGCAGGCCAGGATAAAGAGGGCAGGGGCCCCTGGGCAGAAATTCTTGGTGCCCGCCCCCCCCGAAAACACACACAACAAACAAACTGGGTTTTGAATTATGGACCGCTATTCGTTGGAAACACCTGTAGCTTATACAGGATTTACACTGATAGGGTAGTGTCTGTATGATTACAATGGACAAAATGGGCACCTGCAGATATCCTCCATCATACAGGATTTACACATACTTGCAACTTTTTACAACCTGTTAGCAGAAAGGCCACCTTGATAGCTAATAAGATGATGAGTTAGATCTGTTAAAGCTAAAGCTGTGACTTTATCCAGAAATCCCTTATCCTACCTTTAAATATCCTCTTCATCTTTAGCAGGTAAACTGGCGCGATGCACGGAGCCAACTTTAGATACTTTCCTGAATCTCTTTGGGTTTGGTTAAGCTCACAGTACAGTAGTTATCCGACAGCTTTTGTCACATTTGTGACTTTTAAGTTAAGCCAAACATCCGCGCTAACGAGGCTGCTGTCGGCAGCAGTGCACTTCAGTCGTGTGACACTGATGATCAAATTTTAAAAAGTCTCAATTTGAAAAGGAGCTTCATGTGCACAAGATGCAGCTGTAGTAATACTGTCACAGCTGCTCTTAAACATTAGTCAGATGTTGCTGTGTGTTTTATCTGCGGTTTGTATAAGAATTAGACCCTTCTGGTTTGCTCAGATTTCATTTTTCATCTTTTTTCAACAACATACATCCTTGTATTTCTCGGCCTCTGAGGAAATTGGAAACATGAAGCAAAGCAATTTGAGCCTTTACACCTTGAGCTTGTGTTGATGGAGCAGCCCATCTCCGACCTAACATCCAGCGTACAGAATAAAAGAAACATCTAATTCCAAAAATAGCAGACGGTCTCCTGGGTGGAAGTCTAAGTTTAACAAGGCACCGCCGCTGTTCAAAGCTTGACAATTGAAGGTCTTAAAACACCAATTTGAAACAAAACAACAGCCCTCCTGCTTGGGTTAGCATCTTGCTTTTATCCCATGAGGTTGTGGCACCAAATAATAGACTTGGTCATCTTATTTATGGATGACAACAACTATAGAGCCTAGAAATAGCACATAACACTTCAATCAAGTCACAGACACAGTGAGATAAGTTCCTACGGTGGCCGAGACCCGCCATTGCTGAAAATTAAAGAAACGCTGCAAATAAAAAGAAACGTCGCTGCAAATAAAATAAACGCTGCAAATAAAATAAACCCTGCTGCAAATAAAATTAAAAAAATTACGCAAATAAAAAAGCCACAACGGAAGTGAATTACCGGGGACAATTTTTGCTGATGCACCGGTGTTTTTACGTGAGAGGAGAAGAAGAAGACGAAGAGGACGTAAGTGAAAAGGAAGAAATAAGAAGAAGAGCGAGGAATAAGAAGAACAACGAACGAGAAAATAAGTGAAAAGGTTAGTGTTCAACGTCGCTACATGTCATTTTTAATGTGCAACACCGTTTATTTTATTTGCAGCGGCGTTTGTTTCTGTTTGCAGCTTTTCTTTTATTTGCAGTGGCATTTGTTTTTGTTTGCAGTGTTTATTTTATTTGTAGCGTTTATTTTATTTGCTAAGCGTTCATTTTTTTGCAGCGGCGTTTGTTTCTGTTTGCAGCGCTTCTTTTATTTGCAACGGCGTTTGTTTCTGTTTGCAGCGTTTCTTTTTATTTGCAGCGGCGTTTCTTTTTATTTGCAGCGTTTATTTTATTTGCTAAGCGTTTATTTTATTTGCAGCGGCGTTTGTTTCTGTTTGCAGCGTTTCTTTTATTTGCAACGGCGTTTGTTTTTGTTTGCAGCGTTTCTTTTATTTGCAGCGGCGTTTGTTTCTGTTTGCAGCGTTTCTTTTATTTGCAGCAGCGTTTGTTTCTGTTTGCAGCGTTTCTTTTATTTGCAGCGGCATTTGTTTTTGTTTGCAGCGTTTCTTTTATTTGCAGCGGTGGTTTCTTTATATTTGCAGCGTTTCTTTTATTTGCAGCGGCGTTTCTTTTATTTGCAGCTGCGTTTCTTTTTTTTGCAGCGTTTATTTTATTTGCAGCGGCGTTTGTTTTTGTTTGCAGCGTTTCTTTTATTTGCAGCGGCGTTTGTTTTTGTTTGCAGCGTTTATTTTATTTGCAGCGTTTCTTTTATTTGCAGCGGCGTTTCTTTTACTTGCAGCAGCGTTTCTTTTTTTTGCAGCGTTTATTTTATTTGCAGCAGTGTTTCTTTCTGTTTACAGCGTTTATTTTATTTGCAGCGGTGTATGTTTTTGTTTGCAGCGTTTATATTATTTGCAGCGGCGTTTGTTTTTGTTTGCAGCGTTTATTTTATTTGCAGCGTTTCTTTAATTTGCAGTGGCGTTTGTTTCTGTTTGCAGCGTTTCTTTTATTTTCAGCAATGGCGGGTCTCGGCCACCGTAAAGTTCAAGCAAAACAAAACACTGCCACGTAAAAGGTAATCAGTAATAAAACTGACATTTTTAGGTACAATTTAAAGAGGTTATTTACCAGAAATTCCTCAGCAGAGATGCTCTAAAGTGAAGGGAGTGAGCCTTAAAAAGCTTCCCCTCAGGTTGCAAAGAAACAATATAAGAGAGAGAGAGAGAAATCTTTGTCTGAGGGCTGAGATGCGACTCCTCATCTAGGTTCGTGCATGTATATCTATGGGGGCCGCAAAATGTTAAAAGTCTTGAGACAAGTCTTAATTAAAACCCATAGGAAGCTACAGTAATGACCTGACAGTGGACATAACTCTACACCGTGTCCTAAAGCTTGTTAAAGCTAATGTCGCACTACGAGATGAACGTCGGTTTGTCCCAGCACTTGTTCGCCTTGTAATCTGCACTTGCTGAGTCATGTTGGCGTTAACGTGATGCGATTGATCATTGCCGGAGGATCAAACACTGAACAATCACACAACGGCTCACTGAAACCACATTTTATCAACCATACACATCGGAAATTAACAAATAATAACAGTGACCAAAACAGCTGCAGAAATACTGCAGGAATGACATAGCAGCAGTTAAATGCAGCCTTCTTTAAGCTTTAAATATCCACTGGGCTTACATCAAATACATCAAAACACAACAATAAAAAACACTTTTCTGAACTTATCAATATGACTCTGTCCTTCACAGGATAAGTAACATGGATCACTGCAAAAACTCACAATCTTAACAAGAATATTTGTCTTATTTCTAGTTAAAATGTCTCATTTTAGTAAAAAAATTACACTTAAAACAAGACTCATCACTGGAAAAAACAACAATTTTCACCTGTTTCAAGTAAATTTTCACTTGAAATAAGTAGAAAAATCTGCCAGTGGAACAAGAGTTTTTTTTGCTTGTAATAAGAAGATAAATCTTGTCCCACTGGAAGATTTTTCTACTTATTTCAAGTGAAAATTTTCTTGAAACAGTTGAAAATTGTCAAATAAGTAATTTTTCTGGTGTTATTTTTCTGGTGATGACTCTAAATGTTGAAATAGCAGTAAAACCACATTCATTTATGAAATGACATAAGGGATGGAAAGGAGGGATGGCAGTTTTACAGGGGGGATGATTTGGACCGTTTTTATTTCAGGGGGGGATGATTTGGACCGTTTTTATTTCAGGGGGGGATGATTTGGACCGTTTTTATTTCAGGGGGGATGATTTGGACCATTTTTATTTCAGGGGGGGATAACCACACGCAAAACACAAGTTAAATCTTTGAAAATGATGTGAGGGACGAAACAAATGAAAGGACAAAGATCATAAACATAGAAAAAGGAGTGGATAGCACACAAGAAGCAGAGATTTTCTCTCGTTTACGTGATTTCCTTTCTCTAATGAGAGAACAAGGCATTAGCTTGAAGTCAGTCTGACGGCTGAAGATATTTGGCTTGGTTTAAAGTCCGCTGGTCGTCAGAAACAGCTCAGTGATGCACGGCTGAGTTTTTGAGTGGTTCACACATAAGGATCAAGCGCCAAAATGTGGAGGAGAAAACTGTGAGAGGTGAAAGGAAACAGTTGAAAAAGTGGAAGGACTTTTATTTTGGAGACTAGGGTTGTATTTTATTATGTGTTACCCACCAGCCACCTCCCAATAACTACCTCTTTGTTGGTTAATAAAGTTAACATTTCAATGTAACCCCAATGTTGTTCACCCATATGTCCCAAAAAAATAGCCCTTTTTCGCTTTTTCCAATGAGCCTGATCAAATTTGTGATTTAAAAAAGTAGCACCTAGTCAACTTTTCCTCTAAAAACAAGAGCGGAAAAAATAAACTGTGTTGATCCCTCAGGAGTTGAGGCTCATTCCAGTAGTAAATAGAAATGTCAGTTCAAGAGGAAAAGATCTGACGATAGTAAGAAAAAAGGCTTAAAAACCCCCTGAAGGATATAAATAAAGAAATGAAAGAAAAACGACATTAAAGATGTCTCTGCATAATACAGCGGAGTAATTGAGGGCTGTGATGTAACGTTAGCCTGACTATGACTCCACATGGAGTGGATTCATATGAGGACAGTATTTCTGTAAACTAGCAGGGCTTTCCTTTCCCTGCAGGATACTGAGCCGGGATTTTTACACTCTTGTCTGAACTGAATACGTAATTTAGCCCCGAGGCGCTGCCTTCACTTCTGCCCAGAGCTGGTAGAGGAGCCAAAAATTGTACTCAAGTAAAAGTACTGTTACTTCAGAATAATATGACTCAAGTAGAAGTAAAAAGTAGTCATCCAAATAATTACTTGAGTAAAAGTAAAAAAGTACTTGGTGAAGAAAACTACTCAAGTACTGAGTAACTGTTGAGTAACGTCTGATTTATTTTTTTAACACAATCATTCAAACAGACAAAAGTACAAAATAATCATCTTCAGGCAAATTAAACCGATAAAATAAATTAAAATTAATAAAAAATAAAAAATAGCTTAAATTAAAATAATCTTAAAGTAAATTCAAGTACTTTAATAAATAATAAAATAAATAAAATAATAACAGAATAAAAGAATAAATTAAGCACAAGTAGCACAAAATTTCAAGCCTTTGTACTTTTCTTTTTTAACCAGCAGAACTAGAACAAACATGAACTCATAGAAACTCTGTGTGTGTTTGAGTCTGTGTAAATGTGACAAAACATGCAAAAACTAACATTTTTCCCAAAGAATCACCCAGTGATGTCATGAGATTGACGCGTACGTGGATAAAAGGGATAAAAGAAAAGTAACAGCTCAACGTAGCCTAATGTAGCGGAGTAAGAGGAACAGTTTCTTCTTCACAAATCTACTCAAGTAAAAGTAAAAAGTATAGTGATTCAAAACTACTCCTAAAAGTACAACATTTCCAAAAAACGTACTCAAGTATTTATATTTTCAGCGTGTCTTTTATTTGCAGCTGCGTTTCTTTTTGTTTGAAGCATTTATTTTATTTGCTAAGCGTTTATTTTATTTGCAGCAGCGTTTGTTTCTGTTTGCAGCGTTACTTTTATTTTCAGCAATGGCGGGTCTCGGCCGCCGTAGGAGGAGCCTCCACCTGCTGATGCTGGCCGAGACTCTCCCTCCCAACGAAGCCAGGCGGCATATCCCGCCTGCAGCCGTGGCAACACGGCAAACATCAGCAGCTCCAGAGAAACTGAGGCCAGGAATGTTTCATTCAGAGCTGATTGAAGAAAACACTGACCGACCAGAGAGATGTTGCTGCAGACCACAACGTAGAAGAGAAGACTGTTTTTAGATTGTGGATTGCCAGAATGCTTTTTTAACTTGTTCACCCCTATCCAAATTAAATCAACAATATCTCCACAATTATAAGGACAATATGCATAATCTTGGTCTCAATGGATAGCTATGACCTCACAGCATACAGTACATTTCCAGTGTCCGAAAAATTGTTCACATGCCTGAGCAAATTGTGATAAACCAAAGAAAAAAAGTAAAATTTTTATCCTCATCTATTTTCTTTCTTTCTTTCTTTCTTTCTTTCTTTCTTTCTTTCTTTCTTTCTTTCTTTCTTTCTTTCTTTCTTTCTTTCTTTCTTTCTTTCTTTCTTTCTTTCTTTCTTTCTTTCTTTCGACGAAATGAGGGCCTTTTTTCCCCCTAAACGTGTCCCTAAAGTTAGCAAATTTTGCACCAATTCAGGCCTGGAGATAAATGTGATATTTAATGGTTTGCATTAATGGGCGTGGCCTAACGGCTCAACAGCGCCCCCTAGAAAACTTTGTGCCTCAAGCCCCACAATACCAATATCATGTCGCAACTGTCGGCCATTTTGAATTAATTGTGTAATTTTGGTGCAATTTATGCCATTCCTTCGACAGTTAATACGACCCGGACCGTAACGTGCACCCAGGTGTGTTATACATCAAAATATGCGTCTCCATCCTGCAACGATGAGCATTACTTTTCTCTTTCAAAAGCGTTACCGTGGGGACGCTAGATGCCAAAAAGCGCACCCCCCCCCCTTCATCTGATGGTCCATATTTGATAGTTCTCCAAAAGTCACCAAATGTTGCATGCAAGTCAGGCCTGGCGATACATTTGATATTTCATGTTTTGCATTAATGGGCGTGGCCTAACGGCTCAACAGCGCCCCCTAGAATACTTTTCTCTGCCATAACTTTTGAATGGTTTGACATAAAGAGTCGTGGGTGGTGTCATCGGACTCGGTATTGAGTCCTTGACCATAATTGGTGCAAACTAGCCCCACCCCTTCTTCTGATTGGTTGATATTTCATAGTTCCTATTTTCTACTATTACTTTAGAATGGTTTGACATAAAGAGTCGTGGGTGATGTATCGCTATAAAATACTTTGATGACATGTTGCTGCGGACCACAAAGTAGAAAAGAAGACTGTTGTTAGATTGTGGATTGCCAGAAAGCTTTGTTAAAGCATATATGAGGTTATATTGTGCACTCTGGGATCACTGAATGCACAGCTGGCGAGCGGAGGCGGGATGAAGACGGGGTGTCAGGTTCTGCACGGTGAGATCTCCGTATGAAAATGGCCAGTGAGTGAAAACAAAAGCAAAGGGAAAGGAAAGATAAAACTGCTCTGCAGAATTTCCACCTTCAAGCTCGGTTCAGACAGTAGATCACGTTCGATGACAGTTTTGCAAATAACTCCAGTGAGTTATTGTGTCACAGTTTATGTCATACTTTCAAAATTCAACCACAGAGACTTTTATTGCCCTTAAAACTATTTATTTGTCACAGGAATTTATACTTACAGCCACGGTGGAATAACTCTTCTCCGGTCTGGAGCCGGGCAGCGCCATCACAGTAACACAGCCATCAGCAAGACTGCAAATATGACAAAGAGAACCATATCGTGTTTTTACAGTCTCGCCGTTGTCAGAGTAAACGGCGCCACCGATAAAGCAGTAGCAGTTTGCATTTCTGAATGTTTTTCTTTAAGCTTTGCTGTCAGCCTCTTAGGAAGAACAAACGACTATGTGTTTGAGTTTGCGTGGGTCATTAACAAAGCTGAAACTTGCCGTCATGAACGTGTGTGTTGTATTTTTATTTCTCTGCTTGTTTTATTCGACGGGGAGAGAAACTGTCACCCTCCTCTACTGGATCTGCCGTTAGCTCTCCCCTGTTGGTTTTAAGCTTTAATAAGCTTTTTCCTCTGCAGAGGGAAAGGTCAGAAACCACTCTCCTCCCAGACACAATTTGTACCTCTTGTTTTC
The DNA here is from genome assembly GCF_033807715.1 of Cololabis saira. Taxonomy (NCBI): domain Eukaryota; kingdom Metazoa; phylum Chordata; class Actinopteri; order Beloniformes; family Belonidae; genus Cololabis; species Cololabis saira. Next base: position 3,947,445 of record NC_084593.1, read on the forward strand.
CCTGACGATGAAAAAGAATTTAGAGTTGCGTGATTTTGCAATTTAGAAGAAGAAAGACAAGGATATTTTTCCTTTTGTTTTATTCTCAGAGCAAAATAAGATTAATAGATTAATAATGTGTTACAACCCGGCTCGCGGGGGAAAAGGGAAGCAACACAAAACCCAGCTGGTATTAGGTAAAGTAGTTTATTTGTTACTAACATGCCGGAATACTGGTTAATAGATTAACAAAGGAAAAAACAAACCAAGAAAGAGGGCCGGTGGGTGCTGTTTAAATCAAATACAAAATATAACAGAAAGAGGACTCTCTAAGAGCTGAAATGGATATAACCAAACTAACTCAAAACAAAAAAGGAAAACAAAGGCTGTCTACACTCACTAAAAACCAAAGTACAACAAAACAGCACCTAGTGTTTCTAAACATAAAGGAACTAGGTGTGGAAACTTAGCAGAATCAGTCACAGATTTGTCAAGCTAAACCCTGGCCACACTTCAAAGGGTTAGCGAACTATAAAACAACAACAAAGGACCACACGGTAGCTGCTAGCTAATGTTAGCTTTCTCTCGAATCAAAGTTCTGCACAAAGAGGCGAGCTGTCGCACAGTCAGCCACCCAGACCATGGATCTATTAATAATAACTGGATGGAACATCGAAAATGGCCGCCCTTCATTTCAATGCAATTTGCTCACTCAGCGCATAAGCCGAAAAAATTTCGGACTTCCGGGTTTACTTCCGCGTTGTGGGGCCCATAGAGCATGCGCAGTTGAGTCACCTCTCATGATGCTCTGGGGCCTATATATAATAAATATATTATTAATGTATTAATATAATATAATTACATAATATATATTAACATAATACATCCGTGGAATGCACGGACACGGCTGTGACGTCAGCCGTGACGTCACGCCCAGAAAGAGACTTTTCTTTGACTTTTCTGGCCGTTATAAAACATTTTTGACGGATATAAAGTCCATGACTTAAAAATATAGAATACAAAGATTAGTAATTGCCGGTGATTACAGCTGGAGGTTCCTGTGAACAGTTTTAGAGGCTTCTCTTTTACTATTGCGGTCTATGGGAAAAAAGCTTTCTGGGCCACATGGGATTTTTTGTTGCAGTACCGCGGCTGGACACTGGAAAAAATCAGCGTGCCTTCTGAGTGCGAGACCTGGGGGCTGGGGATGGACTGCCAGGAGCCTGGAGGCCGCACCAATCAGGTCAAAGAGGGCGGAGCTTCTGTGGTGAGCTGTGCAGCTTGGCAGAGTGGCAGAGAGAGAAAAATTAAAACATAGCAAAGGAGGAAAGAGCAGTGGCCGTAACATAATGACTTTTAGAGTAAATATTGACCTAAAAGAAGTAAATATTCACTTGGAGCTGTTGGGTTTAAATCAATATCAAACCCAGCTCGTAACAAAGAAAAACACCAGAGACTGTCAGAAATGATTTTAGATGCGCTCCTGCAGGAGGGGAAGCAAAGTCAGAGCTTCAGAGCAACGGAGGCTCTCTTGTGAATGCTTCGTAGTTCCTCTTTTGCATCAGCTTTTTATTGAGGATTTTTAGACGGATACTTGACCGTTTGTACACAGTGTGTGTGGGAGGACAGACATCGGGGCTAAAATGAATCCTGACATTTTTAGTTAAAGAGGAACTGAGAATCTTCATATCTAGTGGACAGAAACTTAAAGTTTTAAAAGAACAATGAGGCCCCGGACAGAAACGGGAAGTCTGCACAATGTTAACCTTTAGTTAACCTTACAGGAGCAACAGCAATTTCCTTAATAGTAATGTTTATGTCATATGTGAAACTTTCTATTCAGGCATTTGTTCATTCAGCGACACCAAAGCCTGTGACTCAAAGTAGAAGCCCATGAAAACGCTGCGCTCTGTGCTGGAACTGCAGCCCTGCAGGTTGGACTGTGCAGGAAAAAAATAAATCTTGCACAAGCTGCTGCACAAATGAGTCCAGCACCCAGACTGAGCAGCAACCGCTCCAAAAGCTGGGCGGGTGATGGGATGGAGCTGTCTCAGTGTCCTGGGCAAACGTAATTGACACTTTTTTGATGGAAGCGTTAATGCAGAAAAGTGAAGGGAGATTTTGAAGCCACATTATGCTGCCGTCAAGATCACATCTTTCCAGTGATGTATTATTTTGTCATGGTATCGCACAGGTACTGGAATGGCAGTTCCTGCAGTCCTTACTTGAGTTTGCAAGGAACATTTTTACATGAAAAATGGGATAATGATAACCTTGTGCTGATGCACACTTTGAGATTTGTTTTCAGAAAGTATAGGACAGGGCTCGGCAACCCGCGGCTCTAGAGCCGCATGCGGCTCTTTAGCGCCGCCATAGTGGCTCCTGGAGCTTTTTTAAACACAATTTTTTTCCTTTTTCTCCCCTTCTTGCTTTCTTCTTTTTTTCCCTTTTTCTTCTTTTTTTCTCTTTTTAATCTCGATATTTTGAGTTTGAGTTTTTTTCTGGAAATTTTGACTTTTTTCTCAACATTTCGACTTTTTTCTCGACATTTCGAATTTTGTCTCAAGATTTTACTTCAATCTTAATCTTGACATTTCGACTTTTTTCTCGAAATTTCAACTTTTTTCTCGAAATTTCAACTTTTTTCTCAACATTTCGACTTTTTTCTCCAAGTGCATAATGAAAAAAAAAATCTTCCCCCATTTATAACTAATATAGAAACATGCAGCATGTGTTGCCTTCATTCTAAGGCTGATACAAGACTTTTCATTTTTTGTGGCTCCAGACAGATTTATTTTTTGTGTTTTTGGTCCAATATGGCTCTAAAACATTTTGGGTTGCCGACCCCTGGTATAGGACAAAATAATGACTGAAATGCTGTATTATCTCATTGTCAGGGTTCCTTTTAAGTGTTGTACAAAGAAATGGGAATGTAGAAGGTGGAAAAACATCTAAAAGTGTTATGGAATGTGATCTACACCCAGATAAAATGAAGTAGTGAAGTACATAGAAAATGTGCAAAAAAGAGAATTTAGTGCAATTCGGTCCATCCTTGTATGTTTTAGAGACTATGGATGGTTTTGAACAGTCAGAGTAATTTGCTCCTCAGGGCTCATCTCAACACTTAATGACTTTGTCTAACCAAAACAATAATTTAAACCATCAGATACTTTCTAAAGCTTTGGGCAATCTCTGTCAGTAATTAACAGTCATGCTTCAAAAGCTTGGCACGCGCCGCGTCTCGCGGTTCCATCAGCCTGCAGCCGGAAGTTTCTCCGTCAGTAAAATGATTCGCACAAGCTTTAATTCACACCTGAACTCACGGTCCAGGTGAGTGCATTTCCTTAACCCTTGTGCTGTCTTTGGGTCAAGGAAGGAGGAAGGGAGGAAAGAAGGAAGGAAGGAAGGAAGGAAGGAAGGAAGGAAGGAAGGAAGGAAGGAAGGAAGGAAGGAAGGAAGGAAGGAAGGAAGGAAGCAAGGAAGGAAGGAAGGAAGGAAGGAAGGAAGTTCACCAAGTACTTTTTACTCAAGTAATTATTTGGATGAATACTTTTTACTTCTACTTGAGTCATATTATTCTGAAGTAACAGTACTTTTACTTGAGTACAATCTTTGGCTACTCTACCAGCTCTGTCTAAATACAAATCAAACCAGACAGACAGACAGCTGAAGGAGAAAAAACACCTGACGCCATCATGTTGTCTTAACGCTCGGAGGCTTCGAGAGGAGAGAAGAACGTCCATCAGTCCCGTCTCCCTGATCGCCAGTGTGCACGTCTGAACCTGAGCTGAGTTTGTTTTCCGTTCCAGGTGTTTTTTGTGCCTCGGTGAGCGTTCGTCTTCATAAACAGAGAGAGAAGGTCTGGCTCATCAAGGAGCTCATTACGCCTCCGCGTCTGCAGGAGACGTGGCGGCGGGCGTCGTGTTTCCAGGCCGAGCATCTGTCTGTGCCATGACAACAACTGAGAAATGATCTGATGAGGATGTGATGGTTAAAGGTTAAAACCAGTCTGACCTCACGGAACATGCTCTCATTATAACTCACATTGTGATTGCGACAAAGTTTCACTCAAATGCCCAGCAGGATAAAGTTATGACAAGTTATATCCAAACAAAACAGTCACTGTGACTTTAATATATTCTTCTCGGATGCTTTCTGGTTATTATTTAATGCACAACTCAACTCAGGAGGAGAAGTGCATCTTAATAAGCCGGTGCATCCAAGTGAGTGCACGGTGCCGGCTGGAGAGCAGCTCCGGATCAGTGATTTGCTCATTTCCCCCCCTCTGATCAGAGCCGTGCCGGTTCATCTGATGTTGATTAACCGGGGAAACTTGGGTCACATGCTCATTTTCAGGTCTTCTGTTTGGGGTGATGGTAATTAATTCCCAACACAGTTTAATGTATCAGCCTTTTTGCTTCAGTCTTTGGTAAATATGGCCTGATTGACACGGCATGAAGCAGCACGTCTACGACCCGGCCCAGATGTTTGTATCACAGCTGTCGTGACTCATGGACTGCTGACTTTTCCACTAGTACCTACTCAGCGCTTCTACCCGCCACGGCCCCCGTCTTGCGCTTTTCCACTACGGGCCGAGGCGGGTGGAGCCAAGCAGATACTTTTTCTGTAACCATTCTGCCGAGGTTCTAACTGGGCTGAGCCGGCACTATATCTGACGTCATCACCCTCCACGCCACTGATTGGTCGGGGGGCGGGGCCGTCAGACGTTTGAATCAGGAAGCGGGAGTCAGCGCGAGAGCGACTCGCGGCTCGCAGCGATTTTATTATACAGCGCAAACGTCTGTTTGGTGTCCAACTCTGAGGCCACGTTTCCACATAGCCGGGTATTTACAAAAACGGATATTTCCCCCTCTACGTTTTGAAAAATCTCTTCGTTTACATGAACCCGCATAAATAGCTGTTAAGGTGCTATGAGCATCCAAACCTGCAGGGGGCAGTGTAACGAGAAGATAAAGTCATGCTAGCCAATCAGAATCCTGGAAAAAAACATCAACAAATGACACGTGTGAAGCCTGAATAATATGGTTCCGCGTTAAATCGACGGCGTAGCCTACGTACGGTGTGCGTCGCCGCGTAGCCTACGCCGTAGCTCTGCGTTGGTGTAACGCGGAACCATAAATCAGCCTTGACTGCCAGTTACTTCCAAGATGAACGAGAGTCTTTGGTTTGGAGTTACAGAGAAGTGCAGTTACTTTTAAGTGTGACTTTAGAATATAAAACAGGTAAAATACAAGAAAATATTGACGGTGGCCAAACAAATTGTAAACACAGGAGTCACTCATGACGCTGGTGACGTTTCTGTCTCATAATGTGACGTTCTGAAGCCTAAATCTCTGTTTTCCTCTGTTTAGACGCAAACGTGAAAACTGAGTTTTTGAAAATCTCCACTTTGGCCGGAGTTTTCAGAAAAGATCGTTTTTGGTGACTTTGAGCTTCGTTTTCGTGTAAACGAACGGCCAAAACGCATGAAAACACCAACGTTTTTGCTACGTGTAAACGGGGCCTGAGGTGCAGATGTTCATAAACCTGGTGGCTGACGAGAGAATTAAAAAAGGGATGTAGACAGGCTGTTTTACTCTCAGCCGCCCCCGGCTCCAGCTGATTTCTCATCAGCTCCGACACAAACAAAGGGGTTGCGCAATCGAGTACGTCACAGCAGCTTCACCCCAACCCGCCCACTTCTCACCTGGCTGTGGAAAAACAAACGAGGACAAAGCGGGTGGAGGCGGGACGAGGCGTGACAAGCCGTACCGAGCCGGGGCTGACTAGGTACTAGTGAAAAGCGCCATTAGACTAACTTTCCTCCCTCCCTATTTCTGGCAGCCAGGACAGGATTTTGTTTTTCTTTGACCCTGCAAATTCAAGATTCAAGATTCAAGATTCAAGACCACTTTATTAATCCCTTGAAGGGCAATTTGATTTGGCAGCTCGCGCCCAAACACACACATAACACATTCAATAGAAACACAGAGAGAATTTTGGCAGCTGTGCAAAAATCTGCAATTTGTTGCGTTAAAAAAGTGCTGATACCAATAAATTAATTAAAAAACAGTCTATACAAACACTGGATGATCTAATTCCTAGGAGGTACACAGTACCTAAATACCAAACAAATTCATAAGGATAAATTTAAATGTAATAGCCGAACAGCAGAGGGGATAAAAGAAAAGTGATTACCCTTAAACAGGTTGGGCATAACGACGTCCTGAAGGAGCAGTGATAATTATTTTCCTAAGACATGCCCAGAAGTTCCAGAATACTCTGAGTATTCCTCAAAACCTGTTGTTCAAATGTACTTGTTTCCTGTTTTAAAATGAATTATTATTAAATTAGTTAGGCAGGCTGTCCACTTTGGCGAAGAAAGAAAGACAGAAAAGAAAGACAGAGAGAAAGAGACTCTACTGCGCTCTAACTGGTCTGATCAGGCGCTGCCTAACTCTCTCCATCAGTATCAGCTTCACCGACATTTTAAATTCCTAAGAAACAAAAAATACCCAGGGGGCAAGGGGGAGTGTGCTGCATTTGCCCTGCTATAAAAGGTAGTCCACCAGAAATAATACCTATGACCCAGTAGGAACACAACCTATATGGACTACCTTGCCAATTTTTTGCTGGAAATTCAATATGGCCACCTTAATATTGGCCACTTGGCCACAAAACATAACTTGGTGATAACTTTTGAACCAAATGGGCTAGAAATGCAAACTTGGTGTTTATTTAATGGTTTCAGAGCACGAGAAAACCATTAGAATACTTATTTTTATGATTGGGTGTATCTGGACCTTTAATTTGCATATTTCCAACACGGACGTCCCTGAAAATGAGCTTTACTATAGATTTTTCTAGTGACAGCTAACTGCTATGGCAAATAATCTGCTTTTTAAGCAATGTCAAAACATTTGGTCAGTTTGAGAATTCATTTGTATGTTGTCAATATGGCTGCAGTCATAAATAACGTATGGAATTACATTTTAGCTCAGATTCTTTCTAGAGTTGTGGGGACGATTGCAGAAAAACAATATGAGAAAACGTCTACAATGTATCTTAAAGATTACATTTTAATAAACTAAATATAAGACATATATACGTAGACGCCGCATCGCGTGTTCTTGCCCGCTGCTGCGATACGTCAACGTCGCCGCACATAATATATTATTATATTATAATATATAATATAATAAAACAAATTTTCAAAAACAAAATAACATATTTGAACCACTTTTCAGGCAATAAAATAACATTTGAACAATTTTTCAGACAATAAAATAACTGAAAAAAATTGAAAAATGGTTTTGTGACTTGAAACATTTTCAATGTTTATGTAAAATATGCTTTGTTGATGAGAAAACATGTTTCTCTATTTTTCTTATTTTTGTGAGGGGGATATATATTGTTTTTCGGCACTACCTTGTTCTCTATTGCTGATATAACATGAATTACTCCTATGTGGGATCAATAAAGTTCTTATTTTTTCCATCTGAGAAAATTAAATATATTATATTTGGTGGTAACTGTTTCCCAAGTATATTAGTGCGTGTGTGAATGAATAAATGAAACGTAAAACGTACATTTCTTTGTAGAAAGGCGCTTTATGAAAATAAGTCCATTTACTTGTATTAGTTTCCAGCGCAGTCTTGAACATCCAATATGGCGGCGACGTTGACGTATCGCAGCAGCTCCATGGGAGGATACGTATGTCTATGGGTCTGACCCCTCAGGTCCGGCCAGAACTGTCCCGGTGGTCCCGGCAGTGAGAGCAGACCCACTGGGTCGGAACTTCCCGACCTGCAGGAGACGTAACAGTCCGACTTCCGTCCTGCTTTAGCTCGACTTGTGTCTGGTCCGAACGAGGCCGGACCCGGGCTGGTGTCGGACCCGGTTCTGGTGTGGGACCCGGTGTGGGACCTGGTTCTGGACCCGGTGCCGGACCCGGGCTGGTATGTAGTATACAGTATGTAGTATGTAATATGCAGTATGTAGTATATGGTATGTAGTATGCAGTATGTAGTGTACAGTATGTAGTATGTAGTATGAAGTATGTAATATACAGTATGTAGTGTACGGTATGTAGTATACGGTATATAGTATGCAGTATGTAGTATACAGTATATAGTATGCAGTATGTAGTATACGGTATATAGTATGCAGTATGTAGTGTACGGTATGTAGTATGCAGTATGTAGTGTACGGTATGTAGTATGCAGTATGTAGTATGCGGTATGTAGTATGCAGTATGTAGTATACGGTATGTAGTATACAGTATGTAGTCTATGGTATGAAGTATGCAGTATGTAGTATGCAATATGTAATATGCGGTATGTAAGATGCAGTACGTAGTATACGGTATGTAGTATGTAGTATGCAGTATGTAGTATGCAATATGTAGTATACGGTATGTAGTATGCAGTATGTAGTATGCAGTATGTAGTATAAGGTGTGTAGTATGCAATATGTAGTATGCAGTATGTAGTATACGGTATGTAGTATGCAGTATGTAGTATGCAGTATGTAGTATACGGTATGTAGTATGCAGTATGTAGTATGCAGTATGTAGTATGCAGTATGTAGTATGCGGTATGTAGTATGCAGTATGTAGTATGCAGTATGTAGTATGCAGTATGTAGTATACGGTATGTAAGATGCAGTATGTAGTATGCAGTATGTAGTATAAGGTGTGTAGTATGCAATATGTAGTATGCAGTATGTAGTATACGGTATGTAGTATGCAGTATGTAGTATGCAGTATGTAGTATGCAGTATGTAGTATACGGTATGTAGTATGCAGTATGTAGTATACGGTATGTAGTATGCAATATGTAGTATGCAGTATGTAGTATACGGTATGTAGTATGCAGTATGTAGTATACGGTATGTAGTATGCAATATGTAGTATGCAGTATGTAGTATAACGGTATGTAGTATGCAGTATGTAGTATTCAATTCAATTTTATTTATATAGCGTCTAATACAACAGAGTTGTCTCTAGACGCTTTACAGAGACCCATACCCAGAACATGACCCCCGAGCAGTTATTACATAAACAATGGCAGGTAAAAACTCCCCTAGTGGGAGAAAAACCTTAAGCCAAACAGTGGCAAGGAAAAACTCCCCTTTAGGAGGGAAGAAACCTTGAGCAGGACCAGGCTCATCAGGGGGGACCCTCCTGCCGAGGGCCAGACTGGTGGGTCAGGGACGGCAACAGCACAGCAGGCAGGTGGAAGCAGCAACGGGATGACCGGGGGTGGGGACCGCAGGCCAGCACACAGCTCCCGAAGCTCCGGCCCAATCAGCAAGTCCCAGGTTGGGGTGCAGGGTCAGGAAAAGACTTGTGCTCCGTAATGCAAGCTACAAGCCACCCACGGCCACCTGCAGGACAAAAGAGAGAAAAGGGAGGAGAAGGGGGGGCCAGCAACGGGATGACCAGGGGTGGGGACCGCAGGCCAGCACGCAGCTCCCGAAGCTCCGGCCCAATCATCAAGTCCCAGGTTGGGGTGCAGGGTCGGGGAAAGGTTGAGAAGGGGCAGGGCCAGGGAGAGGAGTCTTGAGGGACGAACATTCTCCCCCGCCCAAAAGGGGCCGTTACCCTGCCCCCCTCACTCCCACACTGCAGGTTCCGGTGTCCGGCAAAGGATGCTGCAACATGGACAAAAGAGAGAAAAGGGAGGAGAAGGGGGGGCCAGCACAAGAAACCACAGGAGCGACTCTGACACACTAAAGTTTACACTACCTAGAGATTTACCAACACCAGCTAGAGGTTTACTAAACACTAACTATAGGCTTTACTAAACATAAATGTTTTAAGTTTAGTTTTAAAGGTGGAGGTGGTGTCAGCCCCCTTAACCCAGATTGGAAGTTGGTTCCATAGTAGTGGCGCCTGATAGCAGAACGCCCGCCCTCCAAATCTACATTTAGATACTCTAGGAACTACGAGTAAACCTGCACTCTGAGAACGGAGAGCTCTGACAGGAACATAAGGCACTATCAGGTCTTGCAAATAATGCGGAGCTAAGCCGTTTTGGGCTTTATACGCAAGTAATAAAATTTTAAATTGGATTCTGAATTTTACGGGTAACCAATGGAGCGACGCTAACACTGGAGAGACGTGGTCTCTCCTGCTAATTCCTGTCAGTACTCGTGCTGCTGCATTTTGGATCAGCTGGAGCCTATTCAGCAAATTACTTGGACATCCTGCTAACAACACATTACAGTAATCTAGTCTAGAAGATACAAACGCATGAACTAGTTTTTCTGCATCACTCTGTGAGAGGATTTTCCTAATCTTTGCAATATTACGGAGATGGAAAAAGGCTATTTTACAAACCTGATTGACATATGGTTTAAACGACAAATCCTGATCGAAAATAACACCAAGATTTCTCACAGTTGCACTGGAAGCCATCGCAACACCATCTAATCCCTTCCTAAGATGCTCTGGACCAAGAATGATAACCTCTGTTTTATCTGAATTTAGAAGCAGGAAATTTCTGGACATCCAGTCCTTGATGTCCCTAAGACATGCCTGAAGTTTAACTAACGGTTCTGTTTCATCCGGCTTCATAGACAAATAGAGCTGCCTATCATCAGCATAACAATGAAATTGTATGCCGTGATTCTGGATTATACTTCCCAACGGCTGCATGTATAAACTGAACAAGATTGGCCCTAGCACTGAACCCTGCGGAACACCATAACAGACCCTTGACTGTTCTGAAGAAACCTCATGTACATGAACAAACTGGAACCTGTCAGATAGGTATGATTTAAACCAACATAGAGCTGTCCCTTTAATCCCAACAACATGCTCTAACCTGTGCAGTAAAATGCCATGATCTATAGTGTCAAAAGCAGCACTGAGGTCCAGTAGAACCAGTATGGACACTAATCCCTTATCTGAGGCCATAAGGAGGTCATTCGTGACTCGAACAAGTGCTGTCTCTGTGCTATGATGCATTCTGAACCCTGACTGAAAGACTTCAAACAGATCATTTCTATACAAATAGTCACATAACTGGCTTGAAACTGCCTTTTCCAGAATTTTAGACACAAATGGAAGGTTGGAAATTGGTCTATAATTAGCTAAGGTGTCTGGGTAAAGAGAAGGTTTTTTAAGTAAAGGTTTAATTACTGCGACTTTGAAAACCTGTGGTACATATCCTAAACTTAGGGATAAGTTAATTTGGTCCAGTATTGTCGTACCAATAAGAGAAAAAATATGTTTGAATAGTCGAGTCGGGATGGGGTCTAACATACATGTGGTTGACTTAGCTCTATTAACGAGTGAAGTCAGCTCAGGGAGGTCTATAGGATCAAAACAGTCTAGAGACAAGTCAGAGCCTAGGGAAGTCGCTAAAGCTGAAGAAACACCTACAACCGGCTGGTTGATTTCTTCTCTAATTCTCGCGATTTTACTGTTGAAGAAGCCCATAAAGTCCTCACTACTGAGAGCTGCAGGAATGCACGGCTCAACAGAGTTGTGACTCTTTGTCAGCCTGGCTACAGTGCTGAACAGAAAACGTGGGTTACTTTTGTTATCCTCTATCAACGTTGAATAATAAGCTGTTCTGGCTTTGCGAATGGCTTTTTTATATACTATTAGAATATCTTTCCATTCACGATGAGAGTCTACAGACCTACAAGAGTACCACTTCCTTTCCATTTTACGCACGTTTTGTTTCAACATGCGGATATCTGAATTATACCAGGGAGTTAAGCTCCTGTGGCTAGAAACCCTCCTTTTCAAAGGAGCAACTTCATCTAAAGCTGAATGCAACAAATCAGCAGTGTTACTAGCAAGGAAATCAACATCTGCAGAGGTAGAACCCAGGTCACTGGCCTCGACTACATCACTATTTCGCACTGTCGTAAGATAAGCAATGGCCTCCCTAAATTTAACAATAACTTCATCAGACAAACATCTGCTAAAATAATACCTCCTATTTTGCACTTCAACATCAACAAAATTAAATTCAAACGTTATTAAGTAATGGTCGGATAAAAGGGAGTTTACAGGTGACACCAACAGACCATCAGTTTCAACACCGTAGGTGAGAACGAGATCGAGAGTATGATTAAAACAGTGCGTCGGTTTATCCACTTTTTGTGAGATACCCATTGATTCTAGAAGAGAATCGAAGGCTAATTTAAGATTATCGCTTTCAACATCCATATGAATGTTAAAATCACCCACTATGATGAATTTATCTGTGCTGATCAATAATCCAGAAAGGAAATCTGAAAATTCAGACAAAAACTCCAGATACGCACCAGCAGGGGGCCGGTACACTACCACTAACACAACTGGCTTCTCTGATTTCCGGCTCGGAAATTTCAGACCAAGCATGAGGCTTTCAAATGTATTATAGTTGCACTTAGGTTCAATTTTTGTTTCGAGACCGGAGTTATAAATTGCTGCGACTCCTCCGCCTCGGCCCGTGCTTCTAGGAATGTGATGATTAAAGTAGCCGGGCGGAGTTGATTCATTCAAACTAACATACTCTTCCTCCTGTAACCATGTTTCTGTTAAGCAGAAAATATCACTCCTGCTCTCTGTAATTATATCATTTACTAACAGAGACTTAGAACTTAATGATCGTATATTTAGTAGTCCGCATCTAATTTTTAGGTCTGTAATTGGTACCAAATGTACATTGGTTTTAATTTTTACAAGGTTATCTTGGTTAACGCCTCTATAACGCTGCACCTGGTGAACTTTTGGAGGGCGGGGAACTGCAACCACTTCTATTTTGCTAGGCACCTCTAACTGACTAAGCCTCGCCTCCAGCCCTGTTAAACTACAGCTCTGCATCCTGGCCTGGACCCTGCATTGTCAGGGGGAGTGTCTAATAACATTGGCCAGATTTCTAGACATAAGAGCTGCACCATCCCGGGTGGGATGAATGCCGTCCCTTCTAATCAGACCGGGCTTTCCCCAGAATGTCTCCCAGTTGTCAATAAAGTCCACGTCGTTTTCTGAACACCACTGAGACAACCAGCGGCGGAGCGAGAGCATGCGACTAAACATGTCATCGCTGGTCAGATTGGGGAGGGGGCCAGAAAAACCTACAGAGTCCGACATGGTCTTGGCGAAGTTACACACCGAGACAATATTCATTCTGGTTACTTCCGACTGGCGAAGACGGGAGTCATTAGCTCCGACATTGATGATAACTTTACCATATTTACGATTACCCTTTGCCAGTAGCTTCAAATTTGCTTCTATGTCGCCCGCTCTGGCCCCCGGGATACACCTAACTAAGGTCTCTGGAGTCGGCTTCACATGTCTCACAATAGAGTCTCCAATCACCAGGGTCTGTTTCTCAACAGATGTGTCGCTGAGTGGGGAAAAACGGTTAGACACATGAAGCGGGTGGTGTTCCGTGAGCCCTTTAAGACTACCCTTCCTCCGAACCGTCACCCAGCTGCCCTGCCTGGCCGGCTGCTCGGGAGCTGCAGGGGAGCGGTTACGCTCAGCTGCTACGGGCCGGTCCGCCGCTAGCTTAGCCTGGTTAGCTGAGGAGGCTCTCGGACTATGGTTTAGTTGGCCAAACCGGACCTCTAACTGACTGAGCCTCGCCTCCAGCCCTGCAAATAAGCTACACTTTAAGCACTTACCGTCTTCACTAAAGGAGGCAGAGGAATAACTAAACATTTCACACACTGAGCAGGAAAGAGGTGAAGCGGTGGGAGCCGGAGCGGCCATGCTAAGATGCTAACGGAGGCTAACGGACAGAAAATGTATCGGTGATTGGTGACAGTGAAAGTTACGGAAGAGAAAATGAGCGAGTGTTGAAATAAAGACAGCAATGTACCAGATATAGTGCTATTTTACCAGAAAACAGTCTAAGTTTTAGATAAAAAGTCGGGAGAGATCTGAGCCTGCAAACGCCGTGAGACGGCAGCAGCACAGGCCGCAACACCAGGAAGTGACGCGATGCGTGACGCAATACGTTACCCAATCAGTTCAAAAGTATGCAGTATGTAGTATACGGTATGTAGTATGCAATATGTAGTATACGGTATGTAGTATGCAATATGTAGTATACGGTATGTAGTATGCAGTATGTAGTATACGGTAGTATACAGTATGTAGTCTATGGTATGAAGTATGCAGTATGTAGTATGCAATATGTAATATGCGGTATTTAAGATGCAGTACGTAGTATACGGTATGTAGTATGCAGTATGTAGTATGTAGTATGTCGTATGAAGTATGCAATATGTAGTATACGGTATGTAGTATGCAGTATGTAGTATGCAATATGTAGTATACGGTATGTAGTATGCAGTATGTAGTATGCAATATGTAGTATACGGTATGTAGTATGCAGTATGTAGTATGCAGTATGTAGTATATGGTATGTAGTATGCAATATGTAGTATACGGTATGTAGTATGCAGTATGTAGTATGCAGTATGTAGTATACGGTATGTAGTATGCAGTATGTAGTATGCAATATGTAGTATACGGTATGTAGTATGCAGTATGTAGTATGCAATATGTAGTATACGGTATGTAAGATGCAGTATGTAGTATATGGTATGTAGTATGCAGTATGTAGTATGCAGTATGTAGTATATGGTATGTAGTATGCAATATGTAGTATACGGTATGTAGTATGCAGTATGTAGTATGCAGTATGTAGTATACGGTATGTAGTATGCAGTATGTAGTATGCAATATGTAGTATACGGTATGTAGTATGCAGTATGTAGTATGCAATATGTAGTATACGGTATGTAAGATGCAGTATGTAGTATACGGTATGTAGTATGCAGTATGTAGTATGCAGTATGTAGTATACGGTATGTAAGATGCAGTATGTAGTATGCAATATTTAGTATGCAGTATGCAGTATGTAGTATGCAGTATGTAGTATGCAGTATGTAGTATGCAATATGTAGTATACGGTATGTAGTATACGGTATGTAGTATGCAATATGTAGTATACGGTATGTAGTATGCAATATGTAGTATGCAGTATGTAGTATATGGTATGTAGTATGCAATATGTAGTATGCAGTATGTAGTATGCAGTATGTAGTATGCAGTATGTAGTATGCAGTATGCAGTATGTAGTATGCAATATGTAGTATGCAATATGTAATATGCGGTATGTAAGATGCAGTACGTAGTATAGGTATGTAGTATGCAGTATGTAGTATGCAGTATGCAGTATGTAGTATGCAGTATGCAGTATGCAATATGTAATATGCGGTATGTAAGATGCAGTACGTAGTATAGGTATGTAGTATGCAGTATGTAGTATGCAGTATGCAGTATGTAGTATGCAGTATGTAGTATGCAGTATGTAGTATGCAGTATGCAGTATGTAGTATGCAATATGTAGTATGCAGTATGTAGTATGCAGTATGTAGTATGCAGTATGTAGTATGCAGTATGTAGTATGCAGTATGCAGTATGTAGTATGCAATATGTAGTATACGGTATGTAGTATGCAGTATGTAGTATGCAGTATGCAGTATGCAATATGTAATATGCGGTATGTAAGATGCAGTACGTAGTATAGGTATGTAGTATGCAGTATGTAGTATGCAGTATGCAGTATGTAGTATGCAGTATGTAGTATGCAGTATGTAGTATGCAGTATGCAGTATGTAGTATGCAGTATGTAGTATGCAATATGTAGTATGCAGTATGTAGTACACACTCAGTACGTTTACATGCACTAACAGGAAGTAGAATTGTTGCTTTCATAGAAGTTTTAAAGCCCATGTTTATTAGAACCTGCAGAAAACCAGGTTTCTAGACGCTCTGAAGAAGAATCACGACTTTCATGGTCCAGTTGGACCACGGCTGGTGTCGGACCCGGCTCCGGACCCTAAAGGTCCCTAAAGCTGTGTAATGCTTGCTGACCTGATATTCTTTGGCAGGTTTTGGTCGAGCATATCTGTGCTCTTGCTCAGGTGTCTTAAGACTTGGTCCACTGTACCGGTCACAGCAGAAGTGAATAATCTCTGTGCCGGCAGGCACATCATTCAGTAGCAGACTATGGTATCGCCCAGCGATTGTTCCAAACGTTTCAGCTTTCAGGAAAGACCAATGGCGTATGGCATACATGGCATCAACAACTACTGCTGTTTTTCGGTGTTCTTTAGGCAGGTCAGGGACGCATGCAACATTGGTCTCTTCTTTCAGGACATTCACAAGGCGTGCCTTGGTACCTGTTCGCATCCTGCCATCTTCCTGGAAGAGGCAAGGGGGGAAGTCACTGCACTCGTGGTTGCCTATAAAGTCAACGATGTTGAGTTCTCCACCACTGGCTATGATTTGGGTCATGCGCAGGAGGGCAGTTATTTCATTGCTCTTGCCAGGTGCTGAAGATTTTCCCTTACAATTTTTGGATTTGGTGTTTTGCGTGTGGAAAGTGTTGAGCTTCATTATACTTGTCTTTTTCTGATCACTGGACAGTGACTCACACAATGCCTTCAGACCCAGTTCTTTGACACGGATCAAGTCATCCTTGACTGTACAATCAGCACACTGTCCCATAGATATGTTGATTATGGATGGTGTTGTCACTGTAAACGGGTTAGTCTCCACTGCTGCCATGACCTTGACTACCATCTCTGCATCGCGGGTTACACAGCCTTAAACCAGACTCGTGGTGTGGGCTGGATGAGTGGAGGTGGAGCATTGACTTCAGCTCTGCAGAGCCAGCTGCAGTGAGTGGTTTTGTATAGACCCATTTTGCCCGTAATACCATACATTATTTATTATGACTGCAGCCATATTGACATTGACAACATAGAAATGAAAGCTCAAACTGACCAAATTCAAGTTCACATTGCTTAAAAAGCAGATTATTTGCCATAACAGTTAGCTGTCACTATAAAAATCCATAGAAAATCTCCTTTTCAGGGACGTCCGTGTTGGAAATATGCAAATTAAAGGTCCAGATACACCCAATCATAAAAATAAGTATTCCAATGGTTTTCTCATGCTCTGAAACCATGAAACAGACACCAAGTTTGCATTTCTAGCCCATTTGGTTCAAAAGTTATCACCAAGCTATGTTTTGATAAGTGGCCAATATTAAGGTGGCCATATTGAATTTCCAGCAAAAAATTGGCCAGGTAGTCCATATAGGTTGTGTTCCTACTGGGTCATAGGTATTATTTCTGGTGGACTACCTTTTATAGCAGGGCAAATGCAGCACACTAAGAAAACAGGGGACTTGCCCCCCGGGTAAAAAGAAGAAATATTGACAGGAAAAATAAATAAGTACCCAATGAGCAGGATGAGTCACTAACATCCTAAAACTGTTCTTTGGGGAATGAGAAACTCTAAAATGCGATTAAAAGTACCTACTAACCCTCAGGGCCAGATGCTGCATTGATGACACAGCGTGCAAAACGGATCAAACAAATCCAAAGAATTTCCGATATTACATGTAATTTCACAGTAACATTAAGTCAGACTTGCTGGCATAATTGCCTTTTTTTAATTAAGCCTGTAGTGAATCTTTTGGGGTTGACAACAAAACATGTTTTTACGTGTGTTTCTTCTCTTAGAAACTTAAAGCAGCTGAATCTGAGGCAGGTGGTGGTTTCATTCAGCAAGTTAATTTGGAGACCGAACTGCTCATTTCAAATACCATAATTACCTACGATTCTCCCTGTTTGAGCACGAAGACCGATAACGAATCATTCCCGTGTTTTTAATGTTCCTTTGATAGATATATGATCACCGTTTAACTACTTTCCACTTCATAAAGCAAACACGTTGTCGGAGCTGCTCGCCGTCCTGGCCAGGAGACTCTCAGCAAAGACATTCAGATCTCAAGGGTTTTTGTTTAAAAAGTCAAATGTATTCATAAAGAAAAAGCAATGAAAACACTATTGTTGACAATTTAAACTTAATGGAAACTAATGAATTCTTTATTCCATTATGATTCTCTAATGGTCAATTTAAAATCTGGATATGGAAACAGGTCTAATGGGAATCATTATTGGTCTGTTTCATTCGCTGGTGTCGTCCAGGCACATTCCTGGTGGAGGAAAAATGTTGCTGTAGATTCAATTCAATTCAATTTTATTTATATAGCGTCTAATACAACAAAAGTTTTCTCTAGACCAGGGGTGTCGGACTCCAGTCCTCGAGGGCCGGTGTCCCTGCAGGTTTTAGATGTTTCCCTGCTTCATTGCACCATGATACAAGTGACTGTGTCATCAACCGAACTATCCAGACTTTGATGAAAAGCTGGTGACGATGATTAATTAGAATCAGGTGTGTTAAAGCAGTGAAACATCTAAAACATGCAGGACACCGGCCCTTCTGGGATTCAGTTTGACACCTGTGCTCTAGACGCTTTCCAGAGACCCAGAACATGAACATAAACCCCCGAGCAATTATTACATAAACAATGGCAGGTAAAAACTCCCCTAGTTGGAGAAAAACCTTAAGCCAAACAGTGGCAAGAAAAACTCCCCTTAAAGGTGCGGGTATGGTTCTGCGTCACACACACGCAGAGCACACGGCGCACCCGTGACGCCGTCACGAATCGTTCAGAGTTCTCCGTCTCTCCATTTGGTCGCGGTGCAGTACCCCCCGCGGCCACTAGTTAGCGATCTTTTTCTGAATGGTTTATCCGACTTTTTCCGGTCACAGTAAATCAAAGAAATAAGGACAACTATTGTGCAAAAAACAAAAACAAAAAAAATCACATATAAACGAAGAAAAAAGCCCTGGAAGTTCACTACTGATTCAAACCGGAAACCGGAAATGCTTCGCTTTCAAACGAACCAATCACAGCCCTCTCGGTCTGCGTGTGGACGGCGTCTCCTCGACGCGTAGTTACAATTTTCGGGAGGTGCACGTCAGAGACGGCACAGGTGACGGCGTGTCCTCTGCGTGTACAAAAACCACACGCCGTAGACACGGCGTCGTTTTGACGCAGAAGCATAATTCAGCCTTTAGGAGGAAGAAACCTGGACAAGGATCATAAGGGGGACCCTCCTGCCCAAGGCCAGACTGGGGGAGTCGGGGACGGCAACAGCACAGCAGGAAGCAGCAGCGGGATGACCGGGGGTGGGGACCGCAGGCCAGCACGCAGCTCCCGAAGCTCCGGCCCAATCAGCAAGCCCCAGGTTGGGGTGCAGGGTCGGGGGAAACGTTGAGAAGGGGCAGGGCCAAGGAGAAGAGTCTTGAGGGACGAACCTTCTCCCCCGCCCAAAACAGGCCGTTACCCTGCCCCCCTCACTCCCACGCTGCAGGATCCGGTGTTTTGCATTCAGAGATGCTCTTCGCCATCGGCAGAGGATGCTGCACCATGTACAAAAGAGAAAAAAGAAAAGAAAAGGGGGGCCAGCACAAGAAACTACAGGAGCGACTCTAACACACTAGAGTTTACACTACCTAGAGATTTACCAACACCAGCTAGAGGTTTACTAAACACTAACTATAGGCTTTACTAAACAGAAATGTTTTAAGTTTAGTTTTAAAGGTGGAGGTGGTGTCAGCCTCCTTAACCCAGATTGGAAGTTGGTTCCATAGTAATGGTGCCTGATAGCAGAACGCCCGCCCTCCAAATCTACATTTGGATACTCTAGGAACTACGAGTAAACCTGCACTCTGAGAACGGAGAGCTGGATGTATTATAGACAGTACTGGAGTTGAGGGGGATGAGGGGGTACGAGGGGGGACGGCATCCCCCCCTTGAAATAAAAACGGTCCAAATCATCCCCCCTGTAAAACTGCCATCCCTCCTTTCCATCCCTTATGTCATTTCATCAATGAATGTGGTTTTACTGCTATTTCAACATTTAGAGTCATCACCAGAAAAATAACACCAGAAAAATAACTTATTTGACAATTTTCACCTGTTTCAAGTCAATTTTTACTTGAAATTAGAAGAAAAATCTGCCAGTGGGACAAGATTTACCTTCTTATTACAAGCAAAAAAATCTTGTTCCACTGGCAGATTTTTCTACTTATTTCAAGTGAAAATCTACTTGAAACAGGTGAAAATTGTTGTTTTTTCCAGTGATGAGTCTGGTTTTAAGTGTAATAAGTCAAAGTCAATTAAGTCAATTAATAAGATTTTCTTACTAAAATGAGACATTTTAACTACAAATAAGACAAATATTCTTGTTAAGATTGTGAGTTTTTGCAGTGATCCATGTTACTTATCCTGTGAAGGACAGAGTCATATTGATAAGTTCAGAAAAGTGTTTTTTATTGTTGTGTTTTGATGTATTTGATGTAAGCCCAGTGGATATTTAAAGCTTACAGAAGGCTGCATTTAACTGCTGCTATGTCATTCCTGCAGTATTTCTGCAGCTGTTTTGGTCACTGCTATTATTTGTAATATATTATATTATTTGTAATCAGCACAAATTATCTGTCCCCATATGATAAAATCCACCATCCCCCCTGATTTTCTTTTACAACTCCAGTACTGATTATAGAGCTCTATCAGACAGGTGAGGGGCAGTGGCATTTCAGATTTCTTGTTCCGTCTCTGGAGTCGCCACCTTGACTTGGCGAGGGACCGTCCAAGCCCATCTCGTCTGCACGGATGACAAGTGACACGGGTTACCATGGCAGTCCACGACACGGTATTTCAGCAGGAAACCATCGCACGCTGGGATTTGCTTCTGCAGAACAGAGGAAATGGCCACAGTCTTGGACTTTATCTCATTATCACTCTCAGGAAGCACATCAGTGGTACCCAGTACTGGAGTTGTAAAAAAGAATCAGGGGGGATGGTGGATTTTATCATATGGGGACAGATAATTTGTGCTGATTACAAATAATATAATATATTACAAATAATAGCAGTGACCAAAACAGCTGCAGAAATACTGCAGGAATGACATAGCAGCAGTTAAATGCAGCCTTCTGTAAGCTTTAAATATCCACTGGGCTTACATCAAATACATCAAAACACAACAATAAAAAACACTTTTCTGAACTTATCAATATGACTCTGTCCTTCACAGGATAAGTAACATGGATCACTGCAAAAACTCACAATCTTAACAAGAATATTTGTCTTATTTCTAGTTAAAATGTCTCATTTTAGTAAAAAAATCTCATTACACTTAAAACAAGACTCATCACTGGAAAAAAACAACAATTTTCACCTGTTTCAAGTAGATTTTCACTTGAAATAAGTAGAAAAATCTGCCAGTGGAACAATATTTTTTTTGCTTGTAATAAGAAGATAAATCTTGTCCCACTGGCAGATTTTCTTACTTATTTCAAGGGAAAATTTACTTGAAACAGGTTGAAATTTGTCAAATAAGTTATTTTTTCTGGTGTTATTTTTCTGGTGATGACTCTAAATGTTGAAATAGCAGTAAAACCACATTCATTGATGAAATGACATAAGGGATGGAAAGGAGGGATGGCAGTTTTACAGGGGGGATGATTTGGACAGTTTTTATTTCAGGGGGGATGATTTGGACCGTTTTTATTTCAGGGGGGGATGATTTGGACAGTTTTTATTTCAGGGGGGATGATTTGGACCGTTTTTATTTCAGGGGGGGATGCCACCCCCCCTCATCCCCCCTCATCTCCAGTACTGACGGTACTGGCCTGCAAGCTACAGAGAGGCCTGTGTTTTACGTCAGGATTGGATGAATGAGACGGACATTTTAATGCACTGTATTAAATAACTCAAAACACATCAACTTAGGTTATTTTATAAATTTTTTTGTCAACCTGAGGGGCCTGAATTGAAAAGTAATACCCCTTGTACATTAACTTAGGTGTCGCTATCTCATGAAGTGCACTTGTGTCTTTGTTTGAGTGTTTATATCCCATCAGCTGGCTTTGTTCCACTCCAGCAACACCCATTAATTAAAGCACCACGGATGAATTTATTCTATTATTGGATTCTTTCTGCCGGTGAGCTTCCCAAATGGGTCTGAGTCCCCACGCTCCTCTACCTCGGTGCTGCGCTGGGACTTTTCAAAATGATGGTAATCCTTAACAAAAGGCGGCAAAATTGGACGTGAATATGTAGTGCCTTTCCCCCGTGGATAGCGCTTCATTCAGCGAGGTCTGACGGCAGATGGATTTACTTATTATCATGCCTGAGCATGCCGATGAGGAAAAAAAAGGATTGAGATTGAAAGTATGAGAGCTATTCAGTGGAACGGTCAAGCAAGGTTGAAAACCAGGCGACTGGTTCGGTAAGAGAAGCATCTGTGAACCTTCCGTCTTTATAAATTATGGGAGTCACTAAGAAAATTACCATGTTAATTACCTTCAAACAGCCTGCCTTTGTCTCCTCCACATAATTACCTCATTTCAATCTACTGGATTTGCTTTCTTTGAGCTCTGTTGAATGTGTTTCCGAAGACAATTAAGAGTTAATTGTGAGTTTCAAAAGAATGATTGTAATCTTTTGTGGTTTACAGTATATATACAGTATATATATATATATATATATATATATATATATATATATATATATATATATATATATATATATATATATATATATATATATATATATATATATATTTATATATATATATATATATATATATATACTGTATATATATATATATTGCTTTTGTACAGAAGAGTATTAGGGCCATGCAAGAGAAAAAACAGTTGAGAGGGGAAGATTTTTTTTTTTTATTGTGCACTTCAAGAGAAAAGTCGAAATGTTGAGAAAAAGTCGAAATGTCAAAATTTCAAGAATAAAGTCGAAATTTTGTGAACAAAGTCGAAGTTTCGTGAATAAAGTCGAAATTTTGCATTTCGACTTTTTTCTCAAAATTTTGACTTTTTTTTCAAAACTGTATTTCAACATTAATCTCGACATTTCAACTTTTTTTTCAACATTTCGACTTTTTTCTCAAAATTTTGACTTTTTTCTCAAAATTGTATTTCAACATTTCGCCTTTTTTCTCAACATTTCAACTTTTTTCTGAAAATGTTGACTTTTTTCTTGAAATTGTACTTCAACATTAATCTCGACATTTCGCCTTTTTCCTCAAAATTTCGACTTTTTTCTCCAAGTGCATAATGAAAAAAAAATCTTCCTCCTCTAAAATATTACCTTTATTTTTCTCCTTCTGGCCCTAATACTCTTCCGTACTTTGGAAATGTTAGTTTGTCTGTAGAAATATTTAGACTTGACATTAAGCGACAATGGCAACTTTTCAGTTCCCATTATCAATAGTGGAATAAATTGGTGATCAAGAGTTTTAATATTATGAATTTACCACTTCCCCAACAGATGCACAACAGTTTTTTATTAAAAAAAAATTTTTTTAGTCCCACTACTACTTATTTTTGGTGCATATAGAACGGTAGAGTATTAGGGCAATGCAAGACAAAAAATATTTGAGAGGGGAAGATTTTTTTTATTGTGCAGTTCAAGAGAAAAGTCAAAATGTCAAGATTAATGTTGAAATACAATTTCAAGATTGAAGTCGAAATTTTGTGAACAAAGTCGAAGTTTCGTGAATAAAGTCGAAATTTGATCTTTTTTCTCAACATTTTGACTTTTTTCTCAAAATTTTAACTTTTTTCTTGAAATTGTACTTCAACATTAATCTCGACATTTCGACTTTTTTCCTCAAAATTTTAACTTTTTTCTCAACATTTCAACTTTTTTCTCGACATTTCAACTTTTTTCTCGAAGTGCATAATGAAAAAAAATCTTCCTCCTCTAAAATATTTTTTTTTATATTTCTCCTGCCTGTCCCTAATACTCTTCCGTACTTTGGAGATGTTAGGTTGTCTGTAGCGACAATGGCAACTTTTCAGTTCCCATTATCAATAGTGGAATAAATTGGTGATCAAGAGTTTTAATATTATGAATTTACCACTTCCCCAACAGATGCACAACAGTTTTTTATTAAAAAAAAATTTTTTTAGTCCCACTACTACTTATTTTTGGTGCATATAGAACGGTAGAGTATTAGGGCAATGCAAGACAAAAAATATTTGAGAGGGGAAGATTTTTTTTATTGTGCAGTTCAAGAGAAAAGTCAAAATGTCAAGATTAATGTTGAAATACAATTTCAAGATTGAAGTCGAAATTTTGTGAACAAAGTCGAAGTTTCGTGAATAAAGTCGAAATTTGATCTTTTTTCTCAACATTTTGACTTTTTTCTCAAAATTTTAACTTTTTTCTTGAAATTGTACTTCAACATTAATCTCGACATTTCGACTTTTTTCCTCAAAATTTTAACTTTTTTCTCAACATTTCAACTTTTTTCTCGACATTTCAACTTTTTTCTCGAAGTGCATAATGAAAAAAAATCTTCCTCCTCTAAAATATTTTTTTTTATATTTCTCCTGCCTGTCCCTAATACTCTTCCGTACTTTGGAGATGTTAGGTTGTCTGTAGCGACAATGGCAACTTTTCAGTTCCCATTATCAATAGTGGAATAAATTGGTGATCAAGAGTTTTAATATTATGAATTTACCACTTCCCCAACAGATGCACAACAGTTTTTTATTAAAAAAAAATTTTTTTAGTCCCACTACTACTTATTTTTGGTGCATATAGAACGGTAGAGTATTAGGGCAATGCAAGACAAAAAATATTTGAGAGGGGAAGATTTTTTTTATTGTGCAGTTCAAGAGAAAAGTCAAAATGTCAAGATTAATGTTGAAATACAATTTCAAGATTGAAGTCGAAATTTTGTGAACAAAGTCGAAGTTTCGTGAATAAAGTCGAAATTTGATCTTTTTTCTCAACATTTTGACTTTTTTCTCAAAATTTTAACTTTTTTCTTGAAATTGTACTTCAACATTAATCTCGACATTTCGACTTTTTTCCTCAAAATTTTAACTTTTTTCTCAACATTTCAACTTTTTTCTCGACATTTCAACTTTTTTCTCGAAGTGCATAATGAAAAAAAATCTTCCTCCTCTAAAATATTTTTTTTTATATTTCTCCTGCCTGTCCCTAATACTCTTCCGTACTTTGGAGATGTTAGGTTGTCTGTAGCGACAATGGCAACTTTTCAGTTCCCATTATCAATAGTGGAATAAATTGGTGATCAAGAGTTTTAATATTATGAATTTACCACTTCCCCAACAGATGCACAACAGTTTTTTATTAAAAAAAAATTTTTTTAGTCCCACTACTACTTATTTTTGGTGCATATAGAACGGTAGAGTATTAGGGCAATGCAAGACAAAAAATATTTGAGAGGGGAAGATTTTTTTTATTGTGCAGTTCAAGAGAAAAGTCAAAATGTCAAGATTAATGTTGAAATACAATTTCAAGATTGAAGTCGAAATTTTGTGAACAAAGTCGAAGTTTCGTGAATAAAGTCGAAATTTGATCTTTTTTCTCAACATTTTGACTTTTTTCTCAAAATTTTAACTTTTTTCTTGAAATTGTACTTCAACATTAATCTCGACATTTCGACTTTTTTCCTCAAAATTTTAACTTTTTTCTCAACATTTCAACTTTTTTCTCGACATTTCAACTTTTTTCTCGAAGTGCATAATGAAAAAAAATCTTCCTCCTCTAAAATATTTTTTTTTATATTTCTCCTGCCTGTCCCTAATACTCTTCCGTACTTTGGAGATGTTAGGTTGTCTGTAGCGACAATGGCAACTTTTCAGTTCCCATTATCAATAGTGGAATAAATTGGTGATCAAGAGTTTTAATATTATGAATTTATCACTTCCCCAACAGATGCACAACAGTTTTTTATTAAAAAACTTTTTTTTTAGTCCCACTACTACTTATTTTTGGTGCATAAAGACCCACATGTAATTTGGAAGTCGCTGAGTTTGCTATCTAATTAATCAGATGCAAATCATCAATGAGCACTCAATTTTTGTGCATGCACAACCAATCAAGCTTTGTCTACACATCTGGGGCATCAATTCAGTCCATTTTGCCGTTTCAATTCTGAATCAAGTGTGGTATTAGCACCACGTCAATCTCCAGCAGAGAGGCGCGACGTGGCAGAAATCTAGTACCTCATTGGACACAAAATGACTCAGCGCTTTGAGTAGATATCAGTGTCTTTGCTTGTCTCAGTCCTGGAAAACCAGCAAGCGGAGGTAAGTTGTTAACGTCTGTCCCGTCTTTATCGTGTGTGTTAACCTTTTTAACAATAAGATAACTGAGAGGTTATTGCACTCTCGGTTGGAGCTTTGGATTTCTTGGTTACAGATTCTAGATTTTGGTTCTCAGATTTTGGCATTGAACTGACACCAAGTGTGTCTGTAAACATCAGAACTACCATCATTGAGAAAGAACAGGGCAGAGCTCGTCCTACGAGGGAAACCAACAGAGTAGGAGGGTGTACACGATCTTCCTCTTATTTTGACAGTTTCCCTGGAACCGCTTGTTCCTTCAGTCAAAACCACCATCTCCTATCATGCATATGGTTTTGTGTCATTTCTCGTGTGTGTATTGCAAACCAGATACTAAGTTGTCAGATTGTGTGGCCTATGACCCCTTTATGTTTTTCGTTCGTTCGTTTGGTCGTTTTTATTTATTTCGAACATGTATAAAAAAAAAAAAACTAGAAAGAAAGATAAGAGAAACAAATACAGGTTAATTCCACCACATAAAGAAAAAAAACACATCAAAAACATATTTCAGTTACATGTTGGAAAAGGAGTGGGAGGAAGTATAAACTTATTTAATCCCACCCCCTTTCCACAACTAAACATAAATGATATGCCTGTATTTACTTTGTATACTATACACTAATTTGTATAAATAAATATATATCATTTTTACAAAAATAACCTGTTTAATACCAAATGTAAGCTCTATCATAGATATATTATAACTATGATATAAATATAATATGACTATGATATAAATATAACTATGATATAAATATAATATCTATACAAACATACAAAGACAACATGATAAATAGCAGAACAAAAAGCTGCTGATCTTTAAACACAGTCTTCACTTTTAAACCTCAAATAAACTATGTCTTTATATTTCTTCTTAAATTGTTTTTTGTCTGTACATTCTTTTAACTCCAAATTCAAATCATTCCACAGTTTAATTCCACAAACTGATACACAAAAACTTATTTTTGTTGTACGCACAAATAAAGATTTAGGTGTCCCCTTAAATTATTATACACCACAAAGCCTTAAAGACAGCAAGAAAAACAACATGGCTAGCTGAAAATAGACTCACAATTTTATGTAAAGAGTCTATCTTTTCTGAATGGCTGGGTGGAACGTCCTGCCTAATTAACAGAACAAGGTCTTGCCTTGAGACCACGTTGAACAGAACAGATAGTGCACAATGCCTTGCTTTAATTTTAGCCACTTTCACAAAAAGATTGTTGTCTAATAGGGCTGGGCGATATATCGAGATTTTAATATATATCGATATATTTTCAAACGCGATATGGTACGAGACAATATCGTTTATATCGATTTAATTTTTTTTTTTTTTTTTTTTTTTTATGATTTGGATATAGCTTATTTTGTGACAAATTGACTTGAATGTTTTATTTGAGATTTGCACAAATGTTTTGTTATTTGCACAACTGTCAACCTCAGTGGAAAAGTCTGCCTGTTACTGTCTACATTGTATTAATTACAGTGTATTTTAATTTAATTGTTATGCAGGAAAGGGATATTTGTTTTATTTTATTCAAGAAGCATTTTTATTCTATATATGCAGGCAGTTTATTTTTATTTCATTTGTTTTATACATTTTGATATTGTTTAGACCTCTGTTAATAAAGGAACCTGTGTGACATTTGGCACGAGGCTTTGTGTTAAAACTGACTGTTTTTTTAAGGGTTTGCCTCAGAAAAAAATGAAGCTAACAGAGATGCTAACAGAGATGCTAACAGAGATGCTAACAGAGATGCTATGCTATAATGCTTTGGGGGAAACCCCAGTTATGGCACAGAAAAAATATCGATATATATCGAGTATCGCCATTTAGCTAGAAAATATCGAGATATGACTTTTGGTCCATATCGCCCAGCCCTACGGTCTAATGATGGACTGGAGATCCCCACGTTATTCTGCTTCCACTCTCCAGCCCAGACCGATCCCTCAGAAGTTGGATATTTCCTCTCCAGTACTTTCTGTGTGAATACAGTCCCTGTCTCTGTCTTTGCAGTCCATGGACAGTCCTTATTGGTAATTTGACTGACTTCTTCAAAAGGGTACCATAAAGCACAGTGCTGACCAAGCGCTTAGATAAATTCAGAATGTCTACCCCTCTACTCACACGCAGCAGTTCTGGCCTCGGTTTTCCATTCGTAACAAGTTTATTACGTATTGCTTTGTTGCAGAAAGGAGACGCCGGGTCGGCGTCAGCAGAGTAAGGAAACAGGGCTCATGGAGAGGCTAGCACCGACTTCTGCTTTTCCAAATATTGTAGTTGCCAGTCTGGTAGCGCTGATTCTTCTTCCTTTGACATCCTGAACAAAAAGCCATCCGTCATAATAATAATAATAATGGCTTGGTTTTATATAGCGCCCCTCAAGGCACCCAGAGCTTTACAGAAATCATTATTAATGGACGTAGCTGCACCGGTGGTGGTTTGTAGCCACAGCTGCTACGTTTGTAGCCACAGCTGCCCTGGGGCAGACTGACGGAAGCGTGGCTGCCATTCCGCGCCTAACGGCCCCTCCGACCACCACCAACATTCATACACATTCATACACATTCACACAGGGCAAGGTGGGTAAGGTGTAGGGGTGTAGCAATATATCGTGCCACGAACTTTTGCGATACAAAAACATCACGATACGTGTCGTGGAGGTGACAAACTGTATCTGATATTGGGTTATTAATATTAATCTATTGTGTTGACTAGTAACGACCGCGCCTCGACCCGCGGACCAAAATCTTCCTCCACCAAGAAACTAGTCCCGTTTTGGTCCCGATCACGGGACTCTTGGGGGTTTTGAGCTCTGAACTTTTACTGATGTAAGGCTGGTGTAGAGTTAAGCCTTACCTTATTAAATTAAACCTTTTTGGGGTCGTGAGTAGGATAAACACGGGGAAACTTCTGCTGAGTTCCAGTGTACTTTAATGTCCCTCAACAGTGTAGGATTTTAGAACATCAACACAGCACCTAGTGCCGTACTGTGGCGTATCACTCCGCCCAATCTAAAACAGACTAATCACTACAGATAAACTGACTAGTGTCATTATAGTCCCTGATTTACATCAGAATATAAAGAATATATTTATAAAATAATCAACCCTGAATTACCAAAATAACCTTCTTAACAAAAATAAATCTCCTCTTACACTTATAAGGTGAGCATGAATCAATCTGTTTTATGATGTAAAAATGTATTTATTTACTTACTTTTATTTATTTATTTAATTTTAGTTGTAAAATTTCTGGAAAAGAAAAAAGTCAAATCATACATGAGAGAAACTATTCAGTTTGTGGCTAAATATTTGTACTTGTATGAAAGTGAAAATGCATAATGCAAACCTGACATTTACTTTTAGTTCAGTTTGTGGAAAATGGTTGGCCTGGCTTTCTCTTTAAAACTTAAACAGTTATAAAGCATTACAAACTGTAACAATAGGGCAAACACACAGTATTGTTTTGTATTTTGTGTCTTTCAAATAAAAGACAATTTTTTCCAGTCATATGTTCCTCATTCAAGGTTGTTAAAAAAATACTGCTATAATATTGTATCGTATCGTTATCGTGACCTCAGTATCGTGTATCGTACCGTATCGTGAGATTAGTGTATCGTTACACCCCTAATAAGGTGTCTTGCCCAAGGACACTACGACAGAAACTGGGTCAGAGCGCAAACCGCCAACCTACTGATCATTGGACGACCCTCGACTCTATCACCTGAGCTACTGCCGCCCCCTGCTCAACATGATGCCTTGATTGACTTTATCAAGGACAAGGAACAGGGAGATACCATTGCATACCTCTTTTGTACATGTTCTGGTTGCTAATTCACTCGGCAGACATGTCCCACCTCAACTAGCTGCTACAGACGCTTCATGAACTGGTTGTGATCGCAGTAGCTGAAGACATTAAAGCAGTTTTTCAACTGGTTTTATTCCAGGGACCACCATTATGACCAGAGAAGGGGGGGGGGGAGGGGGCATCAGACCAGCACGCAGCTCCTGAGGCTCCGGCCTGCAAACATGCTCAAAAGAGAAAAAGGGGGGCCGGCACAAGAAACTACAGGAACGTTGGACAAAAATGATAGCTATGAGATACTTATAATAAATAAAAATTGAAATGGAGAAGTGTGTGTGTGTGTGTGTGTGTGTGTGTGTGTGTGTGTGTGTGTGTGTGTGTGTGTGTGTGTGTGTGTGTGTGTGTGTGTGCTCTGAAAAAAGAAAATCCTAAAGATCCTCAACCTTTGAAGATATTGCTTTGTCTCTAAATCCCACACACGTTTCTACCCCAGGAATTTATTTTGCCCACGACAACTTTTCTTTTCTTATTTTAGTTTAAACTTCAAAACTCTTGAATATCCATAAAACCATCCAGTGAATTCTTAACCCTTGTGCTGCCTTTGGGTCAAAATGACCCAATTCTTCCATGGCAGGAGGAAAGAAGCCTCCTGCCATGCTCTCTCCTTCCTTCTTCCTTTCCTCTTTTCCTCCTTTACTCCTTTTTCTTCCTACCTCCCTTCCGTCATTCGTTCCTTTTTTACCTTCTTTGCTTTTCCTTCCTTCTTTCCTTATTTTCTCCATTCCTTCCTTCTTCCCTCCCTTCTTTCTTTCCTTTTCTCCATTCCTTCCTCCCTCCCTTCTTTCCTTATTTTCTCCATTCATTCCTTCCTCCCTTTTTTCTTTCTTTTCTCCCTTCTTTTCTTCCTTTCTCCCTTCCTTCCTTCTTTTCTCCCCTCGTACATTCTTTCCTTGTTTTCTCCTTTCCTTCCTTCCTTCTTTCCTCCCTTCCTTCCTTCTCTTCTTCTCAGACCTGAACTTCAACAGCCATCTAAAGTTTATCACCAAATCTGCATAATACCACCTAAAAAACATTGCTAGAATTAAGGGTATTCTGTCTAAACAAGACATGGAAAAACTTATTCATGCATTCATTTTCAGTAGGATAGATTATTGCAATGGCATCTTTACAGGCCTTAACAAGAAATCAATCAGGCAGCTGCAGCTGATCCAGAACGCTGCTGCCAGAGTCCTTACAAACACCAGGAAACTGGACCATATTACACCGGTCATGACATCACTACACTGGCTTCCAGTGAGTCAAAGGATAGAGTTTAAAATCTTCCTGCTGGTCTAAAAAGACCTGAATGGTCTTGGACCAAAATACATGGTTGATCTTTTAGTTCCTATGAAGCTCCCAGACCCCTGAGGTTCATCTGGATCTGTTAGTTCCTATGAAGCTCCCAGACCCCTGAGCTTCATCTGGATCTGGTTTGTTGTGGTTCCAGAACCAGAACCAAGCAAGGTGAGGCAGTTCAGTTATTCTGCTCCTCACCGGTGGAACAAACTTCCTGTAGACCTGAGGTCTGCTCCAACTGTAGATCCTTTAAATCAGGCCTAAAAACATTACTGTTTACTGACGAGTACTCTTAAATTAAATACTTACCTGCTGCATTCTACTGCCCTTATTTTTAACAGATTGTGCTTTTTATTGTTTTACTTCTTTTCTTATCATTTTATTCAATCATATTTGTTATTTACTGTCTAATTATGTCGAATTATTTACTGTCTAATTATGTCTTGCCGCTTTTAATGTCAATGTAAAGCACTTTGAATTACCTTGTGTTGAATTGTGCTATACAAATACATTTGCCTTGCCTTCTTTCCTCCCTTCTTTCCTTCCTTCCTTCCTTCTTTCCTCCCTTCCATCTTTTCTCCTTTCCTTACTCCCTTTCCTACTTCCTTTCTTCTTTATTTCTTTTCTCCTTTCTTCCTTACTTCCTTCTTTTCTCTGTTCCATCTTTTCTCCCTTCCTTATTCCCTTTCCTACTTCCTTCTTCTTTTCTCCTTTCTTCCTTACTTCCTTCTTTCCTTCATTCCTTTTTTTCTCCCTTCACCCTCCCTTGACCCAAAGACAGCACAAGGGTTAAATGAGCTGACGAATAAGATGCCGGGTTGTAACGTTTACATGATCATGAGAGAAATCCTGCCCCAAACCGTCTGCCTGGTTCAGGACTTTATGAGTGGTTTGTATTTAATCTCGCCAGTAAATACATGGTGGCTGTTGGAGCTTTTTCAGCCGAGGAGAAGCGGTGACATTCACCCGGTGAGTCTCTGTTTGCATTGTGGCTGGTAAAAACACGGCCTGCACGTATCTCTCCTGTCCAGACTACACAGGCCTGACATATATCAGTTCACACGTGAGACTGGTCCAGCGCCTTACAGGCACAATCCCATTTCAAGCTCAGTGCTTTATCGCCCTGATGACCTGCAATTTATTGCGCTCCAATGCAAGCCGCTACGGCACGGACAAACCTCATTCAGACTCTTTGTGCACCCGCCCTTTCCAACAAACTGGTGCAGTTCCACAGTAAAGCAATGACTGCGTTTCCATGCAGTCAATAACTCTTTAAAAACCCAAATATTAGCAATAACTTGAATTTTCCCGGCCATGTAAACACCAATAACCCCTTTGAATAACCCAAATTTGCTCATATTCCGGTTTTTAAAAACCCGAATATTGGGTCATGTAAACGCCTAACGGAATATCCCCATCAAACGGAACAGGAATTAGTTTTCTGCTCATGTTCTGTTCACAAGGAATCCTGGTCTTTTGAGTCCAGGAAGTTCTTATAAACACGGAGAAACACAAGACCAGGAGGAGACTAATCACTTCATAAATGTAATGAAGGATATGAACATTTTTGTCACGGCAGAACTAAGATCTGGACCCAAATGCACGACCGAGACCAATCTTTTTAATGCAAAATATCAACAACAAAAAAAAAAAAATCCTCCACAGAGGAAAATTCTCAAACTGCAAACAAACAAGGAAATGCAAGACCTGGGTTGATAGGCGGCGGGTGACTGAAATATTTGGTGAAGTTATATACAGGGAGGAATTTTGAGGGTTTTTTTCACCCAAAACAGTTGCGTAACAATGATTTGAGCATAATTTTTTTTTTAGCATAATTTGACCAATATAATAGCAGGATTACCGGCAGTGCAGTCTCCTCCTCCCGGGTCATCGCTGCTCATATGGCCGGCTGCACCATCAGGTGAGCCGGTGTTAGACACAGGGGGGGGTCGCTGACGCGGTGGCTGCAGGTGCAGTCGCTCTCCTCCCACTCACTGTCACATTGGCAGCAGCTTCGGCAATGTTTTGTGTCTGTTTCTCTTTTGGTTTAAAAAATGAACGTATATCCATCTTGGTCTTGACTTGGAGCTTTGTGTTGTGTTTTGAAAGGAGCGCTGCTGGCTGTGCATTTGTAATTGGCGGACAAAAATGCGGATGTTTACAATAACATAATGCATTGCGGTTCTGATCACCTGAGCGGTCCTAGACCAGGGGGGTGTGACTGGCTACTTTTCATTTTTTTTAACCAAAGCCTTGCTGAATTATCACCGCATTGTCACTAGGGGAGCTGAAGCAACAACACACATTCAATATTGCAGCTTTTTATTAATGTTGCACACATATATCATTTTTGAAAAATACCTGGCATTGTATTTGGGGAGGCTTAGCCTTCCCTAGCCTTCATTACCTGCTATTAGCAATAACCCCAATTTTTCCTGTTGTCATAACCTGACCCGTAGGCCATGACAAAAATGGACAACAACACACTGCAAATAAAAATATGCTATTTATTTTAAAGAAAAATAGGACAAACGCAAAATAAACCAACTTGTGAGGTGTGGAGGTCAGCATCAGTAGTGTCAGTGTGTGTGAATGTGGAAAATGTGTGGGGCGTGTTGTTAAGAAAAATAGAATGAACCAAACAAATGAATGGGGCTGGCAGGGAAGAGCGAGCCACACTGAAGGCAGGGAGGTTTTATAGCCTGGAACACTGTAGTACTGTAGTACTGGGCCCAGGTGCTCCAAATCAGCCTAATCAGCTCATCTCACACCAGACCCTTTCAAAGACAAAACAGAGAAAGTCAGGCATGCCCACAATTAGACAGGGTCGTCACACTGTTTTGTGTCAAAAAGATTTAAACTATCACTAAAGGTTTCTTAGTTAGCAGCCTTTGGTTTTCTAATGGATCCATTGAGATTAATAGACGTGTCAATAGTAATGGAGGACGGTCCTCCAGCGACACACGGCCTACAGAAACAAGATCCATCAAGATTTGGACAATAAGTGCCCTCCAATAACTCCAGCACTTCCCCCTATGGTACAGCTCTCATTTCCACTCAGGAACCACCTCCACTCAGGACTCGAGGGCCGACTGGTGCAGAAATGTGCCATTAGCACGGCGCTGCAAGATGCTCCTGAGCAGCAAATTAATGGGCTCTTGCTCATTTTGTTCTTCCAGCAGGTAAACTCAAGGGTAAAGCTCTCGAGGAGACATAAACCAAACTAAACAAAGCAATGGGCTTCTGTCGTCTGCTTACAAGTATTATTCTATTTTGTTTTACAGACCTTGAGCTTGTGATGCTTTTTGCAAGGAAAAGACGTGAAAAAACGTAGTATAAACGTAGTAAAACGACTATAAAAACACATGATATTTAACCCATGTACTGTCTTTGGGTCAAAATGACCTAATTCTCCTGTTCATTCTTTCCTCCTGCTCTCTCCTTCCTTCTTCCTTCCTCTTTTCTCCCTTCCTTCCTTCCTTCTTTTCTCCCTTCCTTCTTTTCTCCCCTCGTACATTCTTTCCTTGTTTTCTCCCTTCTTTCCTTCCTGCTTTCCTTCCTTCATTCCTTCTTTCCTCCCTTCCTTCTTTCCTCCCTTCTTTCCTTCCTGCTTTCCTTCCTTCCTTTCTCCCTTCATTCCTTCTTTCCTCCCTTCCTCCCTTCCTTCCTTCCTTCCTTGGTTTCTCCCTTCTTTCCTTCCTTCTTTTCTCCCTTCCTTCCTTCCTTCCTTCCTTCCTTCCTTCCTTCCTTATTTCCTTCCTTCCTTCCTTATTTCCTTCCTTCCTTCCTTCTTTTCTCCCTTCCTTCCTTATTTTCTCCTTTTCTTCCTTCCTTCCTTCTTTCCTTCCTTCCTTCCTTCTTTCCTTCCTTCCTTCCTTCCTTCTTTCCTTCCTTCTTTTCTGCCTTCCTTCCTTCCTTCCTTCTTTCCTCCCTTCCTTCCTTCCTTCCTTCCTTCCTTCCTTCCTTCCTTCTTTTCTCCCTTCCTTCCTTCCTTCCTTCCTTCTTTTCTCCCTTCCTTCCTTCTTTCCTTCCTTCTTTCCTTCTCTTCCTTCCTTCCTTTCTTCCTTCCTTCCTTCCTTCTTTCCTTCCTTCTATTTCCCTTCCTTCTTTCCTTCCTTCCTTCCTTCCTTCCTTCCTTCCTTCCTTCTTTTCTTCCTCCCTTCCTTCCTCCTTTCCTTCCTTCCTTCTTTTCCCCCTTCCTTTATTTCTTTTCTCCCTTCCTTCCTTCCTTCCTTCCTTCCTTCTTTTCTTCCTCCCTTCCTTCCTCCCTTCCTTGCTTCCTTCTTTTCTCCATTCCTTCCTTCCTTCCTTCCTTCTTTTCTTCCTTCCTTCCTTCCTTCCTTCCTTCCTTCCTTCCTTCCTTCCTTCCTTCCTTCCTTCCTTCCTTCCTTCTTTCCTTCCTTCTTTTCTTCCTTCCTTCCTTCCTTCCTTCCTTCCTTCCTTCCTTCCTTCCTTCCTTCCTTCCTTCCTTCCTTCTTTTCTTCCTTCCTTCCTTCCTTCCTTCCTTCCTTCTTTTCTTCCTTCCTTCCTTCCTTCCTTCCTTCTTTCCTTCCTTCTTTTCTTCCTTCCTTCCTTTCTTCCTTCCTTCCTTCCTTCCTTCCTTCTTTTCTTCCTTCCTTCCTTCCTTCCTTCCTTCCTTCCTTCCTTCCTTCCTTCCTTCTTCTCTCCCTTCCTTCCTTCCTTCCTTCTTTTCTTCCTTCTTTCTTCCCTTCCTCCTTCCTTGACCTGAAAACAGCACGAGGGTTAAGTATTCATGTATTCATAAACATGTATTTGTACTTTAGAGCAGGACTGAATGTGCTACAGGTGAATACCAACAATAAAGTCTCCAAGCTTTTAAACATCAGTAGTGAGAGGGTTGTTTTATGACCATCATGTTGATTTTATCTACTTTTATTATAGGAGTCTATCGGTATCGTCTTGTTTTTATTGCATTTTTACTTTTATTGTATTGTTTTATTTTCCTTGTGACATGCCATTGTCTCTGAAATGTGCTGTATAAATAAACTGTACTTATTTACTTACTTACTTACTTACAATCCAACCCTGGCGACATGGCCGAGCAAAATCAAAACATATTTATCCAGTTTCCCTGTCTTTATCTCCTCCCACCGGCAAATCAGGCACATTCCAGACCAAAGAAAAGCATCAGAAACAGCACCATTTCAAAAGCGACACCTTGTGTAGGAGGAGGTGGAGTAGAGACGAGTGGTCGACTCTGCTCCTTAAAAACCAACCGCTAGGAATAGAAAAGAAACGGCAACATTAAAACGGTAGATTTATGTTGTATGGCTCTAGTCTAGTAGCTAAATCATAGACATTTCATAAAGACCTTGGGAAATTGTATCAATTTGGAGGTAAAAGGCCATAAAATGTCTTGTTGGAGGAGGAAATTGATTGCTCTCCAAGCTTTGATATCACCAACGCACATTACATTCTGCCTTTAAACAAAAGTAAGAGTGATGTTCGATATTGCATTATCAAACCACGGAGCTGCATGTGCAAAGGAAATGGTAGTGAGTGGATTAGAGATTTCACATTTAGTGCTCCACAGATGTGTAGCTGGAATTGAATTGTTTTGTTTGACGTAAGTGACATTCTTAAATCCAACGTAAGATGTAAGTTACATCCGGGAGATTTAGGGCCAGTCCCAATCCCCCCCTACTCCTACTTTTCAGTCCTACCCCTAAATTTTGTGCGTTCCCGTGAGGGTAGTGGTGTCCCAATTCCTCTTTGCACGTAGGGCTAGTGGACATAACGAGGGCTAGTGGACATAACGAGGGCTAGTGGACATAACGAGGGCTAGTGGACATAACGAGGACTAGTGGACATAACGAGGGCTAGTGGACATAACGAGGGCTAGTGGACATAATGAGGGCTAGTGGACATAACGAGGGCTAGTGGACATAACGAGGGCTAGTGGACATAATGAGGGCTAGTGGACATAACGAGGGCTAGTGGGCATAACGAGGGCTAGTGGACATAACGAGGGCTAGTGGACATAACGAGGGCTAGTGGACATAACGAGGGCTAGTGGACATAACGAGGGCTAGTGGACATAATGAGGGCTAGTGGACATAACGAGGGCTAGTGGACATAACGAGGACTAGTGGACATAACGAGGGCTAGTGGACATAACGAGGGCTAGTGGACATAACGAGGGCTAGTGGACATAACGAGGGCTAGTGGACATAACGAGGACTAGTGGACATAACGAGGGCTAGTGGACATAACGAGGGCTAGTGGACATAATGAGGGCTAGTGGACATAACGAGGGCTAGTGGACATAACGAGGGCTAGTGGACATAACGAGGGCTAGTGGACATAACGAGGGCTAGCGACGTTTTCTTAACAGGCGTTATTTGGATAAAGTGAGCCCAGGTTGGGGATCTTAACAGTTACTTTTACGCCTGAAAAAATATTAAAACTTAATAAAGTGGCATATTAACAGCGCTACAGCTGAAATTAAAACAGCTTTTATCTCTGGGCTTCCTGATATGGTGTGACGTTTGTGCAAACGTAACTACAGTCGCTTACGTACCTGAACGTAAACCACGCAGTGACGTAGCAAGTGGTGTCCCAATCCCTAGGGAACATTACAAGGGCCCTACTCATTTTTAGGGCTAGTGGTAGAAAGTAGGGGGGGGATTGGGATTGGCCCTTAATCCTTGGACTGTCTTCTTTTCTTTCTCCCTTCCTTCCTTCTTTCCTCTTCCTGAGGAAGGAAGGAAGGAAGGAAGGAAGGAAGGAAGGAAGGAAGGAAGGAAGGAAGGAAGGAAGGAAGGAAGGAAGGAAGGAAGGAAGGAAGGAAGGGAGGAAGGAAG
Source organism: Cololabis saira (assembly GCF_033807715.1). NCBI lineage: Eukaryota > Metazoa > Chordata > Actinopteri > Beloniformes > Belonidae > Cololabis > Cololabis saira. Next base: position 3,985,462 of record NC_084593.1, read on the forward strand.
GAAGGAAGGAAGGGAGGAAGGGAGGGAGGGAGGGAGGAAGGGAGGGAAAAAAGAATGAAGGAAGGAAAGGAGAAAACAACTAAAGAAAGAAGGAAGGGAGTAAAGAGGAAGGTAGAAGGAAGGAGAGAGCAGGAGGAAAGAAGGAAAAGGAGAATTAGGTCATTTTGACCCAAAGACAGTACCAGGGTTAAAACTGTCTCATCAGTGTAAACAGAAAGCAATAAAAATTCTTCCTCTCTGGTCTTTAAAACAACCACAGTTTTTTAGTCTCAACTTGTTTGTAACTGTAAGAATTCAAATCAACCGCATCCAAAGATGTCTCTCTGTATCAATCTCTTTACAAGTTATTGTATCCCTAACAGCACTGTAGTTGGAATCCCCTTTATCTGACAAGACGCTGCAGATTTACTCCTAGGTTTTACTCATTCTCATCTGTTTTTATCCCCCCAACTGAATCTGGGCTCTGGCATATGCAGTAGCAAGCATCCCCATTTCTCCACGGTTATCTGTAATAGCTGGCAAATTTGGAGTGTCTGAAATTGTGCCTTTATTTCTCAAAGCACGAAATATAAATAGAAGCAAAGTAAAATGAAAGCTGCAAGCAGCGATGAACGGGCCCTCGCACTCATGGCCACCGCCCCCCATAAGCATATCAGAAACGACACCACCCACGACTTCCTATGTCAAACCATTCAAAAATTATAGCAGAAAAAAGGGACAACCAATCAGAAGAAGGGGCGGGGCTAATTTTCACCAATTATGGTCAAGGACTCAATACTGAGTCCGATGACACCACCCACGACTCTTTATGTCAAACCATTCAAAAGTTATAGCAGATAAAAGTATTCTAGGGGGCGCTGTTGAGCCGTTAGGCCACGCCCATTAATGCAAACCATTAAATATCAAATTTATCGCCAGGCCTGACTTGCATGCAAAATTTGGTGACTTTTGGGGAACTATCAAATATGGACCAATCAGATGAAGGGGGGGCACGCTTTTTGGCGTCTAGCGTCGTCACGGTAACACTTTTGAAAGAGAAAAGTAATGTGTGTCGTCGCAGGATGGAGACGCACATTTTGATGTATAACAAATCTGGGTGCACGTTACGGTTCGGGCTGAATTAACTGCCGAAGGAATGGCATAAATTGCTCCAAAATTACGCGATTAATTCAGAATGTTCAAAATGGCCGACTTCCTGTTGGGTTTCGGCCATGACGCCAAGAGACTTTTCTTTAAGTTGCGACATGATACAGGTGTGTAGCGATTTTCGTGCATGTACGTCAATCCGTATTGCGGTCGTATCATATTGTGCTTGAGGCACAAAGTTTCCTAGGGGGCGCTGTTGAGCCATTTTGCCACGCCCATTAATGCAAAACAATTAAATATCACATTTTTCGCCAGGCCTGGCTTGGTGCAAAATTTGGTGACTTTTGGGCACGTTTAGGGGGAAAAAAAGGCCCTCCTTTTGTTAGAATAAGAATAAAGAAAGAATTCCTACAGATACAATAATAGCGCCTTCGCACTGTAAGTGCTCGGGCCCTAAATATGGAAAACATTATAATAAAGTACAAATTTGGCATGTTTGGTCATACAACAAACCCAGAATGGCATAAAACATTCAGAAAGTAAGAAAGCTGTGTGATCTCAGCTTCAGAAAGGAGTTTCAGTCAAATCTACATTTGACAGTCCTTTTCCCGTGCTGGAAAAATGGCCTGTCACAAACGTTCCAACCCTGCGTCGATCCCTTGATGCTCTTTTTCTTCCACTCCGTTCCCGGCCTCATCCCTCTCTCCAGCTGCCTGGCTCTGCAGCGCTGTCATCTATTGATTCATTCATCTATTCATCTCTTTAAGAAGATCCCTGGCTTTGATTTGTTGTTTGGAGAGATGTGAGTCTTCAGTGTGGCCAAATATTCATTTCAGCTTTGCATTTGAAATCGTTTCCATGAGAACACTAAAAATGGAATCTGTGAAGATGGAAAGAAAAACTGTATTTTTTTTGTGTGTGATTTATAATAAATGCTATGTATTTAAAACAACACAGTTTGAATGGTTGATGTTAAATTAGGTAAGTCTGTCTTAAAGTACTTTCCTTTGTCTTCTGGCAAGAAAACGAGTCACGAATAAGAGGTTTTTGCAACAGATAGATAACGCAATTTTGGCTCTAATAATATTTTTTGCTTGTTTATTCATGAAGGACCAAAGAAAAGCCATGTTTGTTTGTAATTCTGGAGAGATATAACACAAAACTGGAAGCTCACATAAATTTTGAATCTTCCCTTGTTTTTGTTTTGAAGGATGAAATGATTGGATTCCAGGCATTTGTGTTCTCGTCACTCTTTCAGAGCGGTGTCATCTACAGTCAGTACTGGAGTTGAGGGGGGAAGAGGGGGGATGGCATCCCCCCTGAAATAAAAACGGTCCAAATCATCCCCCCTGAAATAAAAACGGTCCAAATCATCCCCCCTGTAAAACTACCATCCCTCCTTTCCATCCCTTATGTCATTTCATCAATGAATGTGGTTTTACTGCTATTTCAACATTTAGAGTCATCACCAGAAAAATAACACCAGAAAAATAACTTATTTGACAATTTTCACCTGTTTCAAGTAAATTTTCACTTGAAATAAGTAGGAAAATCTGCCAGTGGGACAAGATTTATCTTCTTATTACAAGCAAAAAAATCTTGTTCCTCTGGCAGATTTTTCTACTTATTTTAAGTGAAAATCTACTTGAAACAGGTGAAAATTGTTGTTTTTTTACAGTGATGAGTCTTGTTTTAAGTGTAATGAGATTTTTTTCACTAAAATGAGACATTTTAACTAGAAATAAGACAAATATTCTTGTTAAGATTGTGAGTTTTTGCAGTGATCCATGTTACTTATCCTGTGAAGGACAGAGTCATATTGATAAGTTCAGAAAAGTGTTTTTTATTGTTGTGTTTTGATGTATTTGATGTAAGCCCAGTGGATATTTCAAGCTTACAGAAGGCTGCATTTAACTGCTGCTATGTCATTCCTGCAGTATTTCTGCAGGTGTTTTGGTCACTGCTATTATTTGTAATATATTATATTATTTGTAATCAGCACAAATTATCTGTCCCCATATGATCAAATCCACCATCCCCCCTGATTGTTTTTTACAACTCCAGTACTGTCTCCAGTACCTCGTTGGAAACGACAGCTCTGCTCTGCATGCCAGAGAACAACACAAATGTATCGTCTTTCTTCTGCCCCCGTGTTAATATATTCAGAGAGACTATGGGGTTATGGTGTTGTGTGAAAACACTGCTCTCCCCCTCCCCGAGCTTTCAGCGGCTCCTCATCACTTCCCAATATATTTGTCCATCTGCAAAGGCGAATGAAACCGAGCAGGATCTACTGTGTTTTGTAGCCAAATATCATTTCCAATGTGGACGGGGCTCACGGTTGGGATTATGTCACGACTGTCCGAAACAATCAAACCCTGCAGACTGAAGTGCTGCTGCACCGTGGACACATCATAACCTTGAAAGACCTTCATTGGCAGCAAGTGTGGGGACAGGAGTCAAAACTGGGAAGACAGCGCCCCCTGTTGATCGTTTTGGGGAAGTGACGTCAAAAGAAAAAGAGGATGGTTGTGCACGTCTCAACGACGTCTCAGAAAATTAGAATATTGTGATAAAGTTCTTTATTTTCTGTAATGCAATTAAAAAAACAAAAATGTCATACATTCTGGATTCATTACAAATCAACTGAAATATTGCAAGCCTTTTATTATTTTAATATTGCTGATTATGGTTTACAGTTTAAGATTAAGATTTCCAGAATATTCTAATTTTTTGAGATAGGATATTTGAGTTTTCTTAAACTGTAAACCATGATCAGCAATATTAAAATAATACAAGGCTTGCAATATTTCAGTTGATTTGTAATGAATTACAGAAAATAAAGGACTTTATCACAATATTCTAATTTTCTGAGACAGTCCTGTAAAGTAGTCCACTCTTTATTGTTATTCATATATCAGATCATTTTTCTTTTGTGTAAATTCTTTGTAATTTTAATTTATTTCTATCATCTATAGATTTTGAATTGCTCATTTGTATATTTTGTTCTTATAAGTATGGTATTAAATTTTATGTTAACTATAGGTGGAGGCGCCTGATAAGCTCTTTGAGTTTTCGCGTCTTCCTGCACTTTAATTTGTATAATTGTTACCTTTATTTGTGTAACTGTGCAGATAAATAAATCTAAATCTATATCTAAAATACTCTCTGAAAACCGTGAATGAGGTGTGTACCTGCTGGATTCAACTGCCCTTAGTTTTCAGCAACTTGTGCTTTTTATTATTTTACCTTCTTTTCTCATAATTTTATCTAATTTTATTTGTTATTTACTGTTTAATTGTGTCTTGCCGCTTTTAATGAAGATGTAAAGCACTTTGAATGACCTTGTGTTGAATTGTGCTGTATAAATAAACATTCCTTGCCAATCCTTAGATTTCTTCTGAATGAGTTTCGCCTAACTTTTATTTTGAAAATATCCGTAACGTAACTTTAATTTTGAAGATATCCGTAACGTAACTTTTATTTTGAAAACTTTTTTTTCTTAAACTTTATTTTTAAAAGAATCACATAATAGATTACAGAACATCTGCCGGGGGGGATGTTCGTTATTCAAGAAGATTATACATATTACACAAGTCTACGGTTTTAATAGCCTTTTCATTTGTTGATTTAGTGATTAGTTTTAAGTAAAGTTCCATTTCTTTCTGGAAAACATAAAAGCAAGGGGTTTTCTTTGAAAATTTACTCTTATGAATATGAAATTTGGCAAGAAATAAAAACAGATTTATCAAAAAGAAACATTTTCCTTCTTTCTTAGGGAAACAATGGAAACCAAAAACAACATTTTCCCAATGTAAATTAAAATCTATAGTGAAAGAGTCAATAATAAGTTTGCTAATATCTGCCAATAGTTTTTTCGAATGAGAGCAAAGCCAGAATAAATGAACAACTGTTTCTGGATGTGAATTACAGAAGGAACAGTTCGTATTAATGTCCTTTTTAAATTTCTGCATGTAATGGCTAGCAGGATAATATTTATGTATGATTTTGTAAGAGACCTCCTTAACCTTATTTGTGATTGGGGTTTTTATTTTGAAAATATCCGTAACTTTTATTTTGAAAACATCCGTCTCGCCGGAACTTCCGGCTGTCGCGGCGCGTTGCTCACCGTTCCTGCACAAGAGTCTCCGAGCTGCTGCTTTTACATAAATAACCATGTCTCTAGAGGTGGAATCCGCAGAGTAAGTAGTCCATCAGATTCCCCCTAACGTTTAGTCGTTTATTTTGTAGATTCCTTGTTAGAAACAATAACATTTAGTGAAGATATCTGAGGGAGGCCTGCTCATGCTGGGGCTGCTCGCTGTAGCATCCAGAGCTAACTGGCTAATGCAGATTCTGTGTTTCTGTCAAAGTGATTTTTTGCTTTTTTGCTTTTTTAGTCAATGCTGTTGTTTGACAGGCAAATGCAAATATTAAATCACCCCATCACATTTATTTATTTATTCATCTATTATTCATGCAGGGAGTCTAAAGTTAACAATTATTAATCAAACTAACTGATCAGTTTACTCTGAATATCTGCAGGTTTGTAAAACTGCACACTATATTGAAAATGTCTAGTTATTACCATTTTAACACTTGATAAATCCACCTGCAAGTACATTTGTGTGTAAAAGTGTTTCCCCCTTCCTGATTTCTTATTTTTTGCATGTTTGTCTTAAACTTAAATGTTTCAGATCATCAAACAAATTTAAATATTAGAAAAAGATAACACAAGCGTGGGATAAACGAAGAAAAGTAACATATATGAAACAATCCATTCTAGTTGGGGAGTTGTTGGGGAGAAAGAAATCATAAGTATTTTTTATTTTATTTATTTATTTGTTACTCACTCACTCATCTTCTTCCGCTTATCCGTTCCCAGGTCGCGGGGGCATATTTTTTAATTTGATTTAATTTATTTTGTTTTTCTTGTGTACATTGTGTAGCTCCCACTTAACCCTCTACTGTCTTCTGGTCAAAATGACCCCATCCTTCTATCCTTCTTTCCTCCTGCCATGCGCTCTCCTTCCTTCTTCCTTTCCTCTTTTCCTCCTTTTTTACCCTCCTTTACTCCTTTTTCTTCCTACCTCCCTTTCGTCGTTCGTTCCTTTATTACCTTCTATGCTTTTCCTTCCTTCTTTCCTTCCTTTTCTCCCTTCCTTACTCCCTTTCCTACTTTCTTCCTTCTTTCCTTCTTTTCTCCTTTCTTCCTTACTTCCTACTTTCCTTCCTTCAATCTTTTCTCTCTTCCTTCATTCCTTCTTTTCTCCCTTCACCCTCCCTTGACCCAAAGACAGCACAAGGGTTAAATGAAGCTTATTCATGCATTATTATTATTATTGATGATTTTCTGTTTCTGGTGTCTTATAATCCTGTAAAAGATGGGTCTTCGGACATGACACAAAAATAAAACTCATTAATTCACAAGTAAACACAAAATGTAGTTCTTAAATGAAGGTTTTTATTATTAAGGGGAGAGAAAAATCCAAACTTACATGGCCCTGTTTGAAAAAGTGATTGCTCCCTAAACCTAATAAATGGTTTAGCAGCAACAACTGCAATCAAGCGTTTGCCGTAACTGGCAATGAGTCTTTTCCAGCTGTGGAGGAATTTTGTCCCACTCATCTTTTTGTTGTAATTCAGCCACACTGGAGGGTTTTCGAGCATGAACTGCCTTTTAAAGGTCATTTTCAAAGGTCGGGACTTTGACTAGGCCACTCCAAAGTCTTCATTTAGTTTTCTTAAGACTTTCAGAGGTTGCTGGTTTGTTTTGGATCATTGTCCTGCTGCAGAACCCAAGTGGCTTCAGCTTGAGGTCACGAACAGATGGCCGGACATTCTCCTTCAGGATGTTTTGGTAGACAGCAGAATTCATGGTTCCATTTACCACAGCAAGTCTTCCAGGTCCTGAAGCAGCAGAACAGCCCAGACCATTACACTACCACCACCATGTTTTACTGTTGCTATGATGTTCCTTTTCTGAAAGGCCGTGTTACTTTTAAGCCAGATGTAATGGGACCAACGGCTTCCAAAAAAGTTCAACTTTTGTCTCGTCAGTCCACAGAGTATTTCCCCAAAAGTCTTTGGGATCATCAAGATATTTTCCGGCAAAACTGAGACGAGCCTTTATGTTCTTTTTTCTCAGCAGTGGTTTTGGTCTTGGAACTTTGCCATGCAGCCATTTTTGCCCAGTCTCTTTCTAAAGCCTGAGTTATGGTTCTGCGTCTCCTTCGTGAACCTTCGGACTTCTCCGTCGCTCCATTTTGCCGCGGTGCAGTTCCCCCCACGAAACCGGAAATGCGTTGCTTCCAAGCGAACCAATCACAGCTCTCTCGGTCTGCGTTTGGTCTGCGTCGCCTCGACGCGTAGTTACAATTTTTGGGAGGTTCGCGCCAGTGACGGCGTCAGTAGGGGTGGGTATCGATTCAGATGTCAAGAATCGATTTGATTCCGATTCTTAATATTCAGAATCTATTATCATGATCCGATTCGATATTGATTTGGCTTAGTGTTATTTAAAATGTTTTTTGAGCTGTTGCCTCACTGTAAAATAACTAGTGAAATAATAATTTAACAATAATTATTGTGAAATAAGTAAGAAATAAATAACTCAAACAGGCCTTTCAATATCCATTTCAAGTGCAAAAAAGAAAGAAATTGCAACAGTTCATGTAGTAAACAAATCATTTTAGCTTGTCTAATTTATTCTGTCACCACGTACACATATTGCCATGAAGCACCTGGCATTTTTCAGAAGTGTCATGACAAACTGTGTGTCCGACTACTGGGATTAAAGTTCACCTGGCAAAAATGATGGGGGGGAAAAAAAATAAAAAAATCGATCTTTAGACATAAGAATCGATTTTTAGGAATTAATATGAGAATCGATTTAGAATCGGAAAATCGATTTTTTTCAACACAGGCCTAGTCTGCGTCGACGCGTACCACACGGCGTCGTTTTGACGCCGAACCATAACTCAGCCTTTATGGTGGAGTTATGAACAATGGCCTTAAGTGAGGCCTGCAGGTCTTTGGATGTTGTTCTGGGGTCTTTTCTGACTCTTGGATGAGTCGTTGCTGCTCTTGGGGTCATTTTGGTCGGCCGGCCTCCTGGGAAGGTTCACCACTGTTCCATGTTTTCTCCATTTGTTGATAACGGCTCTCACTGTGGTTCGCTGGAGTCCCAAAGCTTTAGAAAAGGCTTTGGAACCTTTTCCAGACTGATAGCTCTCAATTGCTTTGTTTCTCATTTGTTCCTGAATTTCTTTTTGATTGCAGCATGTCTAGCTTTTTAGGATCTTTTGTTCTACTTCACTTCGTCAGGCAGGTCGTATTTAAGTGATTTCTTCATTGAAAAGAGGTGTGGCAGTAATCAGGCCTGGGTGTGGCGAGAGAAATTCAGCTTTCAAAAGATGTGATAAACCACATATAATTTATGTTTTAACAGGGGGGCAGCAATCACTTTTTCACACAAGTCCATATAGGTTTGGATTTTTCTTTCCCCTTAATAATAAAAACCTTCATTTAAAAACTGCATTTTGTGTTTACTTGTGTTATCTTTGTCTAATATTTAAATGTGTTTGATCTGAAACATTTAAGTGTGACAAACTAATAATAAATATAGTAATAAATAAACAAATAACAAATCAGGAAAGGGGCAAACACTTTTTCACACAACTGTATATCATGCTGATGCTGTTATGCTGTCTTTCTACAAAGATAAAGAAAGTCTTTATTGTCATTGCATGTCAGACATAAAATGAAACTTGGAGCGCTTCTCCATTTTGTGCCACAATAAATAAAATGCCATAAATAAAATTAGATAGAATAAAATAATTTAAAGCAAGGCAGAGTAGAATGACATTTACAATGTCTGTATTCCTTGTTGTTGTATGATTTACAATATGGATTTGTTTCACGATGAAAATATAATACACAAAGATGGCAATTTCTAAAACCTGTAAGTTTTAAAGAATAACAAAAGAAGTGAACAAACTAAATCCAAAACAAAAGGACTATCAATTTTAAATTCAGAGGTCAGATTGGCCAGATCATCAGGAAAGTTTTTGATTAGATTAGATAGTCCTTTATTCTTCCCTCAATGGGGAAATTCGCTTTGTGCAGCAGCAGAACACACAACACACGCATGCAGCGAAATGATGAAAAAAGTAAAAAAATATATAATTACAAAATATAAACGGTATATACTAGGCCTGTGTTGGAAAAAATTGATTTTCCGATTCTAAATCGATTCTCATATTAATTCCTAAAAATCGATTCTTATGTCTAAAGATCGATTTTTATTTATTATTTTTTTTTCTCATTACATTTTTGCCAGGTGAACTTTAATCCCAGTAGTCGGACACACAGTTTGTCATGACACTTCTGAAAAATGCAGGAGCTTCATGGCAATATGTGTGCGTGGTGACAGAATAAATTAGATAACCTAAAATGATTTGTTTACTGCATGAGCTTTTGCAATTTCTTTCTTTTTTTTTGCACTTTAAATGGATATTGAAAGGCCTGTTTGAGTTATTTATTTCACTAGTCATTTTACAGTCATATAATTCAGGCAACAGCTCAAAAAACATTTTAAATAACACTAACCCAAATCAATATCGGATCGAATCAAATACTGATAATTCTGAATCTTAAGAAATCGGAACGATTCTTAACATTTGAATCGATACCCAGCCCTTGTATATACAGTGTGCAATTGTTTCCCAACTGCTAAGTGATTGCTTTTTAAATTTCAGACATTGAGTCGTTACTCCACATTTATCATTTTAAACAGTCATGCTCTCTTGCCATGTTTCATGTAAGTTACCTGTGTCTTTTGTGTTTTTTTCCAACAGCGTGGTCCGTCTGATTATGCAATACTTGAAGGAGAACAATCTCCACCGGACTCTGGCCACGCTGCAGGAGGAGACGACCGTTTCTCTGAACACGGTGGACAGTATCGAGAGCTTTGTGGCCGACATCAACAGCGGCCACTGGGACACCGTCCTGCAGGCCATCCAGTCGCTGAAACTGCCCGATAAGACCCTGATAGACCTTTATGAACAGGTGAGATCGGGATTAATCCTGTTTTGTAGCACACTCATAATAGACTTTATCTGCTCATTTTAAATGTAGACTAGGGCTGGGCGATGTGGACAAAAAGTCATATCTGGATATTTTCTAGCTGAATGGCGATACTCGATATATATCTATTTTTTCTGTGACATAATTGGGGTTTCCCCCAAAGCATTATAGCATAGCATCTCTGTTAGCATCTCTGTTAGCATCTCTGTTAGCATCTCTGTTAGCTTCATTTTTTTCTGAGGCAAACCCTTAAGTTTTAATACAAAGCCTCGTGCCAAATGTCACACAGGTTCCTTTATTAACAGAGGTCTCTACAATATCAAAATGTATAAAACAAATGAAATAAAAATAAACTGCCTGCATATATAGAATAAAAATGCTTCTTGAATAAAATAAAAACAAATATCCCTTTCCTGCATAACAATTAAATTAAAATACACTGTAATTAATACAATGTAGACAGTAACAGGCAGACTTTTCCACTGAGGTTGACAGTTGTGCAAATAACAAAACATTTGTGCAAATCTCAAATAAAACATTCAAGTCAATTTGTCACAAAATAAGCTAGATCAAAAAAAATAAAAATTAAATCGATATAAACGATATTGTCTCGTACCATATCGCGTTTGAAAATATATCGATATATATTAAAATCTCGGTATATCGCCCAGCCCTAATGTAGTCTAAAGCCTGTTCATTGCCATTAATTTACTCATTTCATTTTAATTTTTTATTTATTCCGATTATGGAAATATGCAAACAGAAAAAACAAACAAGTAAAATAACAACAACACAATCAAAAGCATATTCCATAACCAGAAAGGAGCAGGAAGAAGAAAATCTTATTCTACCTGCCCCTCCCTCAAAACTAAATTGAACAATAATAACAGATGGTTTGAACACTTACTTAGTTAATATCACAAAGAAAGAAAAACAAAAAATCAAAGATAGATTGTCTCCATACGCATATATAATAAATTTTAACTATTTCATCCATACATTGCTATTTTTTTCTCTTTAAATTTTTTTTAAACTGAAATATGTTTATACAGCCCTTTTAAATCATAATGTAATGAATTCAATAACTTAATTCCAACAACAGAAACATTCGTCTGCTTAAATTTTCTACGACTATCTTCATTATTTGAACTGAAAGTAAACATGTATTGTAAGTTTTCTGGTAATGCTTTACATTTAGCTGTGCATGATTGTCAGTGTCTGTAAATTAACCAAATCATCAAGTTACAGTAATCTTGATTAGGCCTGTGTTGAAAAAATCGATTCTCCGATTTTAAATCGATTCTCATATTAATTCCTAAAAATCGATTCATATGTTTTGGTATTTTTTTGTTTATGCCCAAAAAAGGAATATTTTGTTGGACACGAGAATAACTGGTGCCATGTTTTTGCCTTTAAATATGTTTAAAGGTATGAAAACATTAAAGTTCTCAGTTATAATTGCATACATTTTCTATATTTCTTTGCTTTATATACTGTCTTGGGGTTACATTTGCATAAATGTTAAAAACCAAATTCTCATAAATGGGGAAAAACTAAAACTGATTTCATCCGTCTGTTTCCTCCTGGATCTGTTTGGTAATTCTGACCCACGATGTTTCTGTTTCAGTTATATCAACATTCTGGGAGCTGATTGGTCCTTACAGCATCATTAGCTGCAATACTTGCTGTTTAATCTCAATATAATACTAGTATTAATATGTTGCAGAACTACAGTCATATAATTCATGCAACAGCTGAAAAAACAGTTTTATTAACACTAACCCAAATCAATATCGGATCGGATCAAAGCGTGATAATCGATTCTGAATCTTAAGAATCGGAATCGAATCGATTCTTGATATTTGAATCGATCCCCAGCCCTAATCTTGATTCAATAAATAATCTGTTGGTGTGTTCTCTGTCATGCGTATTGTAAATAACTCGAAGTGCTCTTTTCTGTAACAAAATAAAGGATTCATATTAGTTGGATATAGATTTATATAGATTTAACTTGGTATTTTAATCTTAAAATATTTTGACAAGAGCTTTGACGGAGGATTTTTATTCCAGCCTCGTTATTCATGAAAGAAAAGCCTTGGGACGTGTGTAAAGAGATCACAGTTTGTGTTTTGTTCCCTGCCCAGGTCGTGTTGGAGCTGATTGAGCTGAGAGAGTTGGGAGCAGCCCGTTCACTCCTCAGGCAGACGGATCCCATGATTATGCTGAAACAGACGCAGCCAGAGAGATACATCCACCTGGAGAACCTGCTGGCCCGCTCCTACTTCGACCCCAGAGAGGTGAGTCCAATCCACGTGTGCAACAAGATGTTATTAATGCAACGGCCCTATTGTATCTGTAGGAATTGTTTTCCTCGTTCTCGCTTTTATTTTTAATTTTCCGACGAAATGAGGGCCTTTTTTTCCCCTAAACGTGCCCCAAAAGTCACCAAATTTTGCACCAAGCCAGGCCTGGTGATAAATGTGATATTTAATGGTTTGCATTAATGGGCGTGGCCTAACGGCTCAACAGCGCCCCCTAGAAAACTTTGTGCCTCAAGCCCCACAATACGGTTTGACGTACATGCACAGAAATCGGTACACACCTGTATCATGTCACAACTTAAAGAAAAGTCTCTTGGAGCCATGGCCGAAACCGAACAGGAAGTCGGCCATTTTGAATTAATCGTGTAATTTTGGCCCAATTTATGCCATTTCTTCGGCCGTTAATGCGGCCCGAACCGTAACGTGCACCCAGGTGTGTTATACATCAAAATGTGCGTCTAGATCCTGCGACGACGCGCATTATTTTTCTCTTTCAAAAGCGTTACCGTGGCGACGCTAGACGCCAAAAAGCGCACCCACCCGTCATCTAATTGGTCCATATTTGATAGTTCCTATTTTCTGCCATAACCTTTGAATGTTTTGACATAAAGAGTCATGGGTGGTTCATCGGACTTCGTTTTGAGTCCTTGACCTTTTATTGGTGAAAATTGCTGCTTGCAGCTTTAATTTTTGTAGCCTCCTGTCGCTGTCATGGTTGGGCCTTTTTTCTACTGACTCATTAAGAACCCTGGAAGACCCAAAGATTACTGAAGGACAGCATAGTTAGTGGATTACAGGCTAGCTGTATATGGATCTAGAGAGCCTGATCATGAGGGACTTTGCTCGCTAATCAACTGTCTTATTTTTTCCACATTTCGTCTTGCATTATTAAAGTATTTATGTTAGTAAGAATCTTTTTTTCTAGGAGTTTGATTAGATGGTGGCATAAATGCAGGATATAAGCCATACATATTTCCAAAAGTACGTCATAGGGAAATTTTATGCAGTACTGAATAAATGTACTGTATAGTCTTGCCTTTGAAAGTCATATTGAGATGGTTTGCAGGCGTACCCGGACGGCAGCAGTAAGGAGAAGCGTCGGGCCGCCATCGCTCAGGCTCTGGCAGGAGAAGTCAGTGTGGTGCCGCCCTCTCGTCTCATGGCCCTGCTGGGACAGGTACGTGACTTTAGACCAATGAACACAGCGGTTTTTATAGGATACACACGTTAGGGATGGGCGGTATGGACTAAAAAATGTATCACGATAATTTCTGGCATTTATCCCGATAACGATAAAAATGACGATAGAAAAAATACCAATTCAACTCCATCTTTGTAACTATAAATCTATCTCGCTCTCAGATCCACCATGTTTGTTACACAAAAACCTCATCAACGGGAATTTATCTTTCTTTCTTTCTTTCTTTCTTTCTTTCTTTCTTTCTTTCTTTCTTTCTTTCTTTCTTTCTTTCTTTCTTTCTTTCTTTCTTTCTTTCTTTCTTTCTTTCTTTCTTTCTTTCTTTCTTTCTTTCTTTCTTTCTTTCTTTCTTTCTTTCTTTCTTTCTTTCTGGCTCATTTCCTTCCTTCCTTCCTCGATTTAACACAGAACCATAAATCAGCTTTACACAAAAACATCAACGGGAATTTATCGTTTTTACCGCGAGATGATAAATTCTTATCGTGGGGAATTTTTTTGACGGTATTTCGTGAACGGTAAAATATCACCCATTCCTAACACACGTTGGATAAAATTGGTACGAAAAGAATCAAGATTTTTATTTTAAGATTCATAATTGATTGAAACGGGGGAGAGGAAAAAGAGACATTTGACTTGTTTTGTTTTTCTTCTCTCTTTTCTTAATTTGGCATTAATTTGACGTTAACTTGCTGCACATCTTCTTTGGTTTCCATCTTGATGAAGTTATCCAGAGATTGTTCAAAGACCGTTGGTGTAAAGACGACCTTTTGAGTGTCAGTAATACATGTAGAAGAAGAAAATCAGCAGGAAATGTAGCTGACAAAGAAAATGTTTAATGTGACTCCTTAGATTCATAAGATTTGCTAAATAAAAGTGTAATATGGCAGGTACACCAATGTCTTGGTTCACATCATCTACCATCACCCATAATTTAAATAAAAAGGTAGAAGAGGTAAAGAGGTCACACAAATGTTTTTATATATATTTATTATACAGGACTGTCTCAGAAAATTAGAATATTGTGATAAAGTTCTTTATTTTCTGTAATGCAATTTAAAAAAAAAAAATAAATAAATAAATAAAAAAATGTCATACATTCTGTATTCATTACAAATCAACTGAAATATTGCAAGCCTTTTATTATTTTAATATTGCTGATTATGGCTTACAGTTTAAGATTAAGATTCCCAGAATATTCAAATTTTTTGAGATAGGATATTTGAGTTTTCTTAAACTCTAAGCCATGATCAGCAATAATAAAATAATAAAAGGCTTGCAATATTTCAGTTTTGTAATGAATCCAGAATGTATTACATTTTTGCATTACAGAAAATAAAGAACTTTATCACAATATTCTAATTTTCTGAGACAATCCTGTATATCTTTAGATTACAGACACTGTGCTGCTACTGGATGGATAACTGGAGCCTTCTCCTTTTCTATTTCTAACTTTATAAACTCTATACCCTTTATTCAGTTTTCTTTGTACAAACTGGTCTTAAATAGATGCTCAAATGAGTTCTCTTTTACACCGAACCAATCATTGAATTGAATTGTGACACAGAAATGTTCAAATCTAAGATGTGACAGAATGAGCTTGCGTCCCTCGCTGACGTTAAACAAACATGTGAGTGTTTATCTGCGTTCCAGATAAAGTGAACTTTTCCTCCTCCAGGCTCTGAAGTGGCAGCAGCACCAGGGACTGCTTCCTCCTGGAATGACCATCGACTTGTTCAGAGGTAAAGCTGCTGTGAAGGACGTGGAGGACGAACGCTTCCCCACCCAGCTCACCAGACACATCAAGGTACCCACGCCGTCTATTACAGCGGTCGGCAACCCAACATGTTTTAGAGCCGTATTGGACCAAAACACAAAAAACAAATATGTCTGGAGCTGCAAAAAATGAAAAGTCTTAGAATGAAGACAACACATGCGGCATGTATCTATATTAGTTATAACTGGGGGAAGATTTTTTTTTCATTATGCACTTCAAGAAAAACGTCAATTTCGAGAAAAAAGTTGAAATTTCGAGAAAAAAGTTGAAATTTCGAGAAAAAAGTTGAAATTTCGAGAAAAAAGTTGAAATTTCGAGAAAAAAGTCGAAATGTCGAGAAAAAAGTCGAAATGTCGAGAAAAAGTCGAAATGTTGAGGAAATAGTCGAAATGTCGAGGAAATACTCGAAATGTCGAGGAAATAGTCGAAATTTCGAGAAAAAAGTCGAAATTTCGAGAAAAAAGTCGAAATGTCGAGAAAAAAGTCGAAATTTCGAGAAAAAAGTCGAAATGTCGAGAAAAAATAATAATAATAATAATAATGAATTTAATTTATAATGCACTTTCCATTCTGTGAATCTCAAAGTGCTACAAGAAAAAGGTAGTCATTAAAAAAAAAAAAAAAAAAAAATGAATATTGTGAATGAAAATGAAAAAAGTCGAAATGTCGAGATTGGAAAGGAAAAAAGGAAAGGAAAAAAAGGTAAATAAAGAACTTTATCACAATATTCTAATAATCTGAGACAGTCCTGTAATTCAGATTCCACCTCACTGCCTCAGACTTGCCATCTCTTTTTCTTCTTCCTTTTACACAACATAGGAGTTGTAGTAGATATTTAAGTGTTGTGACATGACTTGTTCTTCTTCTTTGCACAGTTTGGACAGAAATCTCACGTGGAGTGTTCCCGGTTCTCGCCCGACGGCCAGTATCTGGTCACGGGCTCGGTGGACGGCTTCATCGAGGTGTGGAACTTCACCACCGGCAAAATCAGAAAGGTAGTTAAGACAAAAGCAAGATGTCGCTTTCCGACTGAAGGCAACACTTTTATTTGCACTCATCCTCCTAAATGGCCCTTTTATCTGCTCTAATTTGCGTTAATTTTCTTGTGGATGTTGTTGTGCAGGATCTGAAGTATCAGGCGCAGGATAACTTCATGATGATGGACGACGCCGTGTTGTGCATGTGCTTCAGTCGGGACACGGAGATGTTGGCCACCGGAGCCCAGGACGGGAAGATCAAGGTAACGTGTGTGTGTGTGTTAGGGGTGTAACAACATATCGTGCCACGAAATTTTGCGATACAAAAACGTCACGATACGTGTCGTGGACGTGACAAAGTGTATCAGATATTGGGTTATTAATATTAATCTATTGTGTTGATAGTAACGACCGCGCCTCGACCCGCGGACCAAAATCTTACTCCTCTCAGAAGAAACTAGTCCCGTTTTGGTCCCGATCACGGGACTCTTGGGGGTTTTGAGCTCTGAACTTTTACTGATGTAAGGCTGGTGTAGAGTTAAGCCTTACCTTATTAAATTAAACCTTTTTGGGGTGGTGAGTAGGATAAACACGGGGAAACTTCTGCTGAGTTCCAGTGTACTTTAATGTCCCTCAACAGTGTAGGATTTTAGAACATCAACACAGCACCTAGTGCCGTACTGTGGCGTATCACTCCGCCCAATCTAAAACAGACTAATCACTACAGATAAACTAGTCCCTGATTTACATCAGAATATAAAGAATATATTTATAAAAATAATGAAATAACCTTCTTAACAAAAATAAATCTCTTACACTTATAAGGTGAGCATCAATCAATCTTTTTATGATGTAAAATCCTTCATTCCGTTCTTCTTTCCTTCTTTTTTCCTTTCCCTTCCTTCTTTTTTCCTTCCTTCTTTCCTTCCTTCTTTCCTTCCTTCCTTCTTTTCTCCCTTCCTTC